>NC_043713.1:52010577-52015610 GCF_006229205.1 Suricata suricatta
TCTAATTTATAAAATAGAGCTGTTTCTCCTGCTATACCTGTGGTTTTACTGCATTCACCAATATATTTTGGACACTTAGTATGTGCAAAATGCTGTTTGAGAAGCTGGGACCTACTCTCAATACAACATAGTTCCAACCATCACGTTCTCACAGTTTGACTAAGAAACTCACATACCTTTCTGGATCAAATTCTCATTCATAAAATGAATGTAGTGACTTCAGAAGTCCCTTCTAATTTCTGAAACTCTGAATTTCCCAATTCCAGATTTTAAGACTCTAGAGTAAGATTATTTCAAAGATCATTCTAAAGGAACTGGTGATTCAAGATAATGATAGGAGGTCTTCTCTATTTTTCCTTCCTTCCGTCCTCATCATGGAGTGCATACTAAACAGCAGACACAATTAAATGCTAGGAATAAAATTAGCAAAAAGATAAGTCCTCTTCTCTTAAAATGTCTATAGTCGAAAATGGGAAGATTTTTTGAAAAATAGTTTGGCAACACAACACTACTACATACAATGTTCGTGTCTATGTGAATGTGATGTGCTTACTCTAATATTCTAGCTAAAACTTCAATGGAGTGGTCTCCAGTATTAAAGCAGAGGAGGGAATCGGCTAAATGCTTCCAAAAGTCATTGGAAAATACCATAGAATCTTGCAAGTTTATCTTGGGGGAAAATACTGGTACCATACTTGCCAATATCAAGACGAAAGAGGACAAATGCAAATGGACTCACCACTTCTCTTCTTCTACTTGTACTCCTATGGACTGGAACTTACTGGGTGCTTTATTTTCCCCTGTTTTGTCAGGTTCTTCAGCATCATCCACCTGAAGAAATAATCAAATAAGTAGAGGTGCCCCATTTTAGTCATCTTGCCTGTAAAATAAATGTCACATTTTGTCAGAAACGTCTGTGGTACTGCTGGAATATTTTGTTGTGATTTGTAGCTTTTTTATTCAACATTTGTGTGTTTGATGAGGGCCATCACTACACTGTTAGCATGTGCTTGGGCTCTGCTGATCTTAGTAAAATGAAATTTTGTGTACTCCCAGGATAAATGTCTATGATGGCTCCTAAGATCTGTGAATAGTGCTTACCCGTGAAAACTACACCAGAAGGGAGTGCTGCCTGGAAAGATGTTCTTGGAATTTTTGAATTTGCAGAAAACAAAATACAAAAGAAGTAAGAAATTTCATTTACTGTAGTTAGAAGTGTTGATATTGGGAGATTTAAATACCAACTTTTTAAGATAAACCCTATAGTGTCTTCATTTTTTCCCTCTTAAACTAAGAAATTGACTTTGACTATCAAGCCATGATTCCTAAATAGCTATGTACAGACTACAGCTCACATAGAAAATGTGTCTTTATTTATTTAAAATGTTTATTTATTTATATTGAGAGAGAGAGAGAGGATGCTCGAGTAAGGGAGGGGAAGAGAGAGAGGGAGAGAGAGAATCCCAAGCAGGATCTGCTCTGTCAGTACAGAGCCGGATATGGGGCTGGATCTCATGAACCCTGAGACCGTGACCTTAGCTGAAATCAAGAGTTGAACACTTAACCAACTGAGCCACCCAGGTGCCTTGAAAACGTGTCTGCATTTAAATGAGAGGCTATGTGAGAAGCCTAAATTTGACAAAAATTTTATGACTATTCAGAGCACTTAGATTTTTTCCTCTTTTTTCTGTGTATTTAATAGATTATTTTTTTCTAAATATAAAAGTAACTTAATGTAGGTTATATGAAATTAAAATACATAAATACATAAGATAGAAAGGTAAAGATCCTCAAGAATCACTTTCAAGCCTTCAAATCACATTTGTTTATCTATTATGTGTGATATATGTAAATGATTATTAATACTAAATGTCTACAGATGATATAGCTCTATCTCAAGCCTTTTGTTTACTACATAAATATTCCCTCTATTTTTAAAAAAATTTTTTAAAGATTTTTTTAATGTTTATTTTGGAGAGAGAGAGAAAGAGAGAGAGACAGAGTGTGAGCAAGGGAGGAGCAGAGAGAGAGGGAGACACAAAATCCGAAACAGGCTCCAGGCTCTGAGCTGTTAGCACCTGTTACAGTCTGAGGTGGGGCTTGAACTCACAAACCACAAGATCATGACTGAAGTTGGATGCTTAACGGACTGAGCCACCCAGGTGCCCCATAAATATTCCCTTTAATGACTACCTAAGCAAATTGGGCAACATGGGTAATTTCTCTTTGTTGCTATTATCTAGGATTAATATTAATATTAAGAGATAATTAATATTGCACATGTACAGAACAATTAGAATAATTATGCAAATGTTATTTAGGAAAAATACTTAGAAGCTGAAATGTTAAATGGAAAGATAGTGAGCATGTCCAACAATTAGCACTATTGCCAAATTGCTTTTCAAAGCATTTATCTTCCTGCAGTAGTTGGTGTATGGGAATATCCATTTTCCTATACATTCACCAATACTAAATATGGCAAACTTTTTGCTAATATCACAGGTGAAAAATATTTGTTGGCCTCTTATACTTCAGTCAGTAAATTGCTTATTCATATCGTTTGCTAGTTTTTGTGTCATTATCCTATTGAGTTATTTTTTATTTTCTTAAAAAAATTTTTTAACATTTATTTATTTTTGAAAGAGAGATACACAGAGTATGAGCAGAAAGGTAGAGAGAGAGGGAGACAGAATCTGAAGTGGGCTCCAGACTCTGACTTGTCAGCACAGAGCCTGACATGGGGCTTGAGTCCACCAAGGGGGAGATCATGACCTGAGCCAAAGTCCAAAACTTAACTGACTGAGCCACCCAGGTGCCCTATTATTTTTTATTTTTTTATTTGTAGAGTCTATATCTTATGACCCTTCATCACTTTTTATTGATTATATATACTTTAAATATTTTCTCGCAGTTTATCATTTGTCTTTACTTATTTTTAGGATTTTATTTTTAGGTAATGCCTGTATCCAATATGAACTTGAACTCACAACCCCAAGATCAAGAGTGCCATGCTTTACCACTTGAGCCAGCCAGGTACCCCTATTATTTGTCTTTTAAACTTTGTCCTTCATTGTACAGAATCTTAAAATTCTGTGTAATGAAGGGTGACGGTGGTGGGGTGGCTCAGTTGGTTAAGTGCCCAACTCGGTTCAGGTCATGATCTCACGGTTTATGGTTTGACTACTATGTCATGAAGTCTTTTATGGCTTGGAAAGGCCTTCTTTACCCCTGAACATATTTTTTATTTTTTCAATTTATTTAAAAATTGTTATTTATTTATTTATTTATTTATTTATTTATTTATTTTTCAGAGAGAGAGAGAGAAGAGGGGGGGTTGAGGGGCAGACAGAGAGGGAGAGAAAGAATCCCAAGCACAATGCTGAGCCAAATTCATGAACCGTGAGATCATGACCTGAGCCAAAATCAAGAGTTGGACATTTAACTGACTGAGCCACCTAGGTGCCCCCAAAGGGCACCCCTTTTCAAAGTTTGTTTATTTTATTTATTTATTTATTTATTTACTTATTTAGAGAGTAGAGAGAAAATGCGCTCATGCACGCGGATGCGGGAGTGGCGGAGAGAGAGGGTACCCTGAGCATATTTTTTCAAGTTCTCTTGTATTTACTTTTATGCTTCCATTTTTCTTTTTCATATTTAATTCTTAAATCCATTTTCTTGAAATATGTGTAAGAAAGAAAGTAGAAATTAAACATTTTCCTCTATGTGGATCATCAGTTGATCTGGCTCCTTTTATTTACTAATTCATCTTTCTGATTTGAGATGCCAACTTTATGTTCTACCAGACATCACCCAAACATTCCCATGTATATAGACCTGTTTGGGGTCAATTTTGTAATAAATCTTGATATTTTCTATGGCATGACTCTTTCTGTAATTCTTTTTTTAATATAATTTTTTAAATTTCTAGGTTATTTTAGGGTATTAACTTCTAAATAAATTTAACATCAAATTTTCAAATCTACCTAGTGATAAAAATCACACTGGAGTTTCTTTAAATTTTTATATAACTATTTTTGTTCACTTTTTGGTAGGCTTCCCATCTGGCAGAGAGCCCAACATGAGGCATGAACTCATGACCTGAGGTCAAGAGTTGGACACTTAACCAACTGAGACACCAAGTGCCCCCTTTTGTATAGCTTTTGAGAGAATTGCTGTCATTACAGTATGGGGTATTCCCAAGCAGGAATACTGCATAGTTTTCCAATTATTAGATCTGTTATATATTATAAAAGGGAAGTTTTTTTAGATTGCTTTCAGATAAGTGTTATATATTCTTTGTGAAGCTCAATCCTGTTACAATTTTTGGTACTAATGTGAATGGGCTCATTTTGCTCCATTACATTTTTGTTTATTAGTAATAAACTTACTGTAGAAAACTTACTGATTTCTCTGTATTTATATTATATTCTTTTACTCTACTGAGTTCTACTGATTTTTCTGGTGATTTCCTTTAGATTTTCCAAGGGGACATGTATATTATCTGCAAATAAAAGCAATTTCACTCTTTCTTTGGAATGTTTTACCTTATTTCACATTCTTGCTTTGTGTATTGGCTAATAAGGGCAAAAAGTGCTAAATAAGTATGTGAAACTATATGTAGTTTCTGAATCTAATTGGAATGTCTCTACCATTTCACCTTTATTTTAGTTTTTTAATGTTTAAAAATTTTTTTTGTAATGTCTATTTTTGAGAGAGAGAGAGCGACAGAACTCGAGCAAGGGAAGGGCAGAGAGAGAGGAAGCCACAATCTGAAGCAGGCTCCAAGCTCCATGCTGGCAGCACAGAGCCTCATGTGGGGCTCAAACCCATGAACTGTGAGATCATGACCTGAGCAGAAGTCAGACGCTTAACTGACTCAGCCTCCCAGACACCCTTATTTTTATTTAATTTTTTTTGTTCTTTTTTTTTTTAATGTTTTATTTATTTTTGATACAGACAGAGACAGAGCATGAGAGGGGGAGGGGCAGAGAGAGAAGGAGACACAGAACTGGAAGCAGGCTCCAGGCTCTGAG
>NC_043713.1:52015710-52162230 GCF_006229205.1 Suricata suricatta
AAAACCATGAGATCATGACCTGAGCTGAAATCAAGAGTCAGACTCAACTGAGTGAGCTACCCAAGCACCTCCAGACTTATGTTTATTTGATAAAATGTATTGAGAATATTGATATTTTTCTTGTATTATTAAATACTTTTAAAAAGATGTTTATTTTGAGATAGAAAGAGAAAGCATGAGGGAGGGGCAGAGAGAAAGGGAGAGAGACTGGGAATCCTAAGCAGGCTCTGTGCTGACAGTTGGGACTCAAAATCACGAATTGTGAGATCATGACCTGAACTGAAATCAAGAGTCAGACACTTAACCTGCTGAGATACCCAGATGCTCCTATTATTAAATACTTTAAATAAAACAAGATTATTTGCTTCTTGAATGTTGGGAATTTTCCGTGAATTTTCCTAGTGTATACCATTTCAGAGAAGTGTATTTTTTACCTTATTTGGCAATATATTCTATGCTTATTAGATTTCTTCTCCCAGGGGCGCCTGGGTGGCTCAGTTGGTTAAGCGTCCGGCTTCAGCTCAGGTCATGATCTCACGGCTCGTGGGTTCGAGCCCCACGTTGGGGACTCTGTGCTGACAGCTAGTTCAGAGCCTGAAGGCTCCTTCAGATTTTGTATCTCCCCATCTCTCTGACCCTCTCCTGCTCACACTGTCTCTGTTTCTCAAAAAAAAAAAAAAACCCAAAGCATAAAAATAATTTGAAAATAAAAAGATTTCTTCTCCCAGGTTTTATACTTCCTCTTACATTAGTATTACTAATTTACATATATGTCTATTTTATTTTGACCTTAAAATTGACACAAGAATTTTGTATAATTTTTATAACTTTCTTTTCTTTAAAAATGTGTTTTAATATTTATTTTTGAGAGTAAGACAGACAGAGTGTGAGTTGGGGAAGGGCAGAGTGCAATGGAGACACAGAATCTGAAGCCGGCTCCAGGCTCCGAGCTGTCACTACAGAGCCTGACATGGGGCTTGAACCCACAAACGCTGAGATCATGACCTGAGCTGAAGTGAGACACTTAACTGACTGAGCCACGCAGGTATTTTTAAGAAGGCTTTCTCAGGGCACCTGGGTGTCTGACTTAGGCTCAGGTCATGATCTCATGGCTCATGAGTTTGAGCCTTGTGTTGGGCTCTGTGCTGACAGCTCCGAGCCTGGAGCCTCCTTTGGATTCTGTCTCCCTCTCTCTCTGCCTCTCCCCTGTTCATGCTCTCTCTCTCCTTCAAAATAAATAAACATAAATAAATAAAAAGACTTTCTCATTTCTAATGTTGATTTTTGTTGTCCCTTTTCAAAGAACCAATTTTGTATCAATCTGACTTTAGCTGTTATTGCTGTTGCTGTGTTTTGTCTGCCAATGCATTTATCTCTACTTTCATCATTAATAAGTCCTCCTAATTTATTGTTCTTTTCTGGTTTTGAGAGTTGAATGTTTTCTTTATGTTGCAATATTTCTTGCTTAACCATGAAGAACCTAGGGCTATGGATTCCTCTGAGATCACAGCTATGGCCACAACCATAGTGATGATTTATAGGATTCTCATCATCTATTTCACAACAATCTCGAATTTTCTCCTTCAACCAAATGTATTTAGAATATTTTTTAATAGTTTCAAATGTTAGCTTTTTTTTTAAAAATCTACTTAGTGTTAATTTTAGTTTTAATGCATAATAGTTGGGAATCATGACTATAATATCTCTCTATTTGGAATCCATTAAAATTATCTCTGGAATTTTTAACTTGAGCTATGTCTCCCTGAAAGTCTCTTCCTGCATATGCATTGATTCTGATTTCAAGGACATCAAAATAAAGTTTACAAAGTCTGAATATCCTGAGTATGCCTAAAGAAAAAACTATGCATGACACTTGTTAAGGAATGACGAGGTACACTTTCTTCAGGGAGACCATTGTGATCGGCAGAGGGGCCACGGAAGGATTTGAAGTGGGGGAGAGAGACGGAGCTCGACTCCAAATGCAACAAGAAAAAGTGGGACTTTACAGCCAAGAAGCAGGGTCAGGAGTTGTCAGTGGGTGGAAAGTTGCAGCAAGGAAGCCTCAGGGATAAATGATGACCTCACAGGGTCCTTGAGGAAGGCAGGCCAGGATGCATCAGCTGGGGGGTGACAGAGGATGAGGAACATGATCAGATATCTGGGGGATAAACTGATTGAACAGGATTCTCACTAAAATGGGGCAACGCAAAGATGGACACACAGGATCAAAGTCAAAGCCTCGTCAGGAGGAGAAATCAGAGCAGCCTGACTAGAGTCTGGTCAAGGAGAGGCTCATTATCAGTACTATCCTTACCGCTTTCCTTCATTGTTCTAAGTCCAGTGATTACGAATCAGAAATGATGTGACCTCTTTCTTTCTCAAGGCTTTCTTTTAATTAATAGTAACAACTCACTAGGTTTCTATCATTCCAAAATAGTTCACTCAGCCTGGCAGTCAGACACATTGCTTTACGTGGGGCATAGCATGTATCTCTGTATACTTGGACAGACATTACAGGAAGTAAGGAAATCTTAGGAGCGCAATCTCAAATAACTAAATTTTCTTTTATTTTTAATTCAGAGAATGAGAAAACAATCACATGTTATATAATGTGAAGATTAGGCTTAAAGCTATTTTAGATTGTTTTACAGCATAAGTTAAATGATCATGGAGGGAAGTACAACCTAACATCCAGAGGTGGAGGGGCTAAGTCTAAAGCTACTATGTGAAACTCATTTGTAGCTGAAGATTACTCTTGAGAGACTAAAAGATGGTGTAAACTCCTGCTGCTAATGGCTCCCTTTGGGGAAGGGAGTAGGAATCAGAAGTAGCAAGTAGAAAGAAGTACATGGGGCCCCTGGATGGCTCAGTCGGTTAGGCATCTGACTTTGGCTCAGGTCATGATATCGCGGTTGGTGGGTTCATGCCCCACATTGGGCTCTGTGATGACAGCTCAGAGCCTGGAGCCTGTCTTTGGATTCTGTGTCTCCCTCTCTCTCCCTCCCCTGCTTGTGCTCTGTCTCTCAACAATAAATAAATGTTAAAAAAAAAATAAAAAAAAAGAAGTACGGAATATTTTGTTCTGTATACTTTCATACTTAATGAATCCTTTACAACAATACCATATGGATATATTACCTATTTTTTAATTTGAAGGAAAAAATTACCCTTAACGTTATCCTTGACTTTTTAGAAGGCATACAACGTTGCTCAAAATCTGAAGCTACCAGTTACCCTCTTCCATCTGCCCAGCACTAAACCACCAGAGAAAGCACCAGATCAAGTAGTTGACTTGAGTTTTGGAGCCATATTATAAAAAGGCACATACTTCAAGATATTCTAAAATCATATTTTCAACAGCAGGGGAACCAAGACTACAAATTCATCCTACCCATCTTAAGGTTTTTAATACACATGCTTATGGTTTATTTGTATTAAGGAAGCCCTTGGCAGATGATAAAATTTCAGCATATTTGGCTATTATGATTTTAAGGGAAGTAGGATTAATAATAACAACTAAATCTAATGTTTGTTGGGGCACCTGGGTGGCTCATTTGGTTAAGCATCTGACTTTGGCTCAGGTCATGATCTCACAGTTTGTGGGTTTGAGCCCGTTTCGGGCTCTGTGCTGACAGCTCGGAGCCTGCAGCCTGTTTCAGATTCTGTGTCTCCCTCGCTCTGCCCCACCCCACTCACACTCTGTCTCTGTCTCTTTCAAAAAAAAAAAATCTAATATTTGTTGGGCCCGCTACACTTAGGGCCTTACATATGTTATATCATTCCATTTTTACTACATCCTATAAAGCACCCGGTGGAATAGTGACTGTTACTGCCAATTTCCAGATGAGGAAACCGGAAATATTATGTAATTGGCCTAAACTCACAGAGGTTGCAAAGTAAGTGATTTTAATATTAACTGTTAGGCCTGGATTAAATTCAAAATATTGGGAAAGGTTTGGAAACTCTGACCCTACAGAGAAAGGTACATGGTGGGAAAGAGTCCAAGACACTGGTGTCATATATTTTGGGGATTAGGATTTAACTTAGATAAAAGTGTAATGAAATTTGATGACTATTTTACATCTTGAATTTTTACTTATTTACTGTTCTCCGTCAGAGAAGGGGTATAGATAGCATGGTCACATTAATCTAGGCTCTGTCAACATAAGATGTGTGGCCTTGGGCAAGTTCCTCAACCTCTTTGTGTCTGCGTGTATAGGGTAGAGATGATAGTACCCCGTACGCACAGGGTTGTTGTGAGGGTAAATGAGACAACCATATCAGGTACCCGGTGCTTCCCTATAATTTCTACAGTAGTGAACAGTGACTGGAGCAAGAGTTAGAGCAATTTTTCCACTCACTAAAATATTCAAATATTTAGGAAGCAGGATGCTCTCTGAAACAAGACTCTTCTCCCCAACATTGTGTTTGGATTTCAGAGTAGTTCCATCTTACAAGGTGAAAATAACAAGAATATATGATGGATCTCATGCATATGAGTGCTTTATTCTGAGTAAGAATTATTTGGAGAAAAACCTCTGAGACCAACAGGTAGACCTGGGAGTGATGAAGACGGATAGATATATAGAAGCTTTTAAATAAAATGAACAGTCAGAATGATGAACAATTTCTATTTTTTTTTAGGATTTTATTTTTAATAATCTCCATACCCAACATGAGGCGCGAGCTCAAGCCCTGAGATTGAGAGTCGTGTGCTCTCCCATCTGAGCCAGCCAGGTACCCCAAAAATTAGCTTTAATATATGCTATTATTAAGTGCAAAATGGCAAGATCTATAATAGTGTGAGGTATATACTAACATCTGGTTAAAAAAGGGGAGCAATTAAGATATATGTTTTCTTGGATATGCACAAAATAGGTCTGCATCGAGATGGAAATATTGGTTATATTAATTTCTTTTTGCAAAGAGAACTGATGGGCTATTAAATAAAAATGGGCGGGGGCTGGTGTGGTGCCTGGGTGGCTCAGTCGGCTAAGTGTCTGATTCTTGATTTGGGCTCTGATCTTGGTCTCAAGGTCATGGGATTAAGTCCCATGGATTCTCTCTCTCTTTCTCTGTCCCTCCCTGCTTGTATGTGCGTGCTCTCTCTCTCTCTCACTCTCTCTCTCTCTCAAAATAAATAAATAGTTAAAAAAAATAAGAATGGTAGAGAGACTAGTCACTGAATGCCTTTTTATAATTTTTGAATTTTGAGCCAGAAGAATATATAATCTATTGAGAAATGATATAAAATAAAGAAGAAACTGAACATTAAGGAAGTAGAAGAAAAGTAACATGACTGGGTGCCAGCTATGTGCCAGATAAGGAAGGTCTATTTTTCTTTTCTCTTGGGTAAAATATATATAACATAAATTCTTCATCTTAACCCCTTTTAAGTGTGCAGTCCCTGCAGCATAAAGTCCATCCACATTGTTGTGCAACTGTCACCACCATCCATGTCCAGAATTTGTCCATCGTCCCAAATTGAAATTCTGGACCCCACAGGAAGCTGGGATTTGTAAACTCAATCCTCAGAATAACCCTGTGGGGGACAGTTAAGGAAACGGCTCAGGAAGGTCACGTCATTCTCCTGGGACAGCTCGGAGTGCCGGCCTCTGCTCTTCCCACTCCTTCAAAGCCTTTGGGCAGTAAGGAGGGCAGTTAGCTTCTAGGGGGAGGCGGGGCAGGCATGGGGGTGAGGTTGGCTTGGGCATATGCCTCCTGCTGTGTCCTCTCGAACCGTGCACCGTTGCCACAAGTTCTTTTAGGAAACTTGGCAACTTGTGCTATGGTAACCTGTAGGTTATATTAAAAAAAAAGCATTTGACTCATTGCTACTAGACAAAACTTAATTGCCCTTTAGAAGTGCACCCTGCAGAATGCACTGTGAAAATAAATCATCGTTCTGAAAACCTACCCCATGCCTGGCTGTTAGATGTGCCTTAGAGTTGGTTCATTGTGAATAGATTTATTGGCCACCATGTCAGGAAGTTATTATTCAAAGGGCACCTGCATGATATGGCACAACAAAAAAGGGAGAAAAGAATGACTCTTCTCCATTGAAAGAAGGAAATTTCTAGCTGGGTAAGCCAAGCTGAACAGATGAGAAAAACAAGAATCGGTTTGATCTTATCTCTGAGCAGCAGAAAACACTGGGCTGAACTGAGAAGCTGCTGAATTATCTACCAGTTTTTGAAATGCATGATTAAATAACCAACAATTATGCTGAAAGTAATGCACATTCTTTGCTCATGACGCTGTGGTGTGAGTGATCACTTTCTACACGACCAAGCACTTTGGTCTTGCTCTCCCTCACTCCCCCGTGTATGAGCAGTGATTCACAGTTTTGTTCTCATCTGGTTCCTCAATACTGTTAACATACCGTAACACAAACCCATTACCCGATCATTCTTGGATGTCTGTTCCTTTTTTGAGAATCAAAATGTGCATTAGGAATTAAGGGTACTTTGTGTTTGTGTGTGTGTGTTTGTTCAATTATCCTAATGCTTTGAGTCACACATTTGATTTAGAGAACAAAAATTATCTGATAATGCCTGCAGACAAAATATTTTCATAAGTTTTAAAGTCACGTTTAACAACGTAGGAGTTCCAGAGCCAATCATTTGAAACTCTGGTCCCGTGGATGGCTCTATTGGTCAAATACTTTGAGTGTTACATTTCTTCAGTTTTGGGTCCCTATTTCAAAGGACAGAAAGGGAAGCTGTTACCTGGATCCCAATGGAGAGGCATCGATTTTTCTTGAAGTGATCCTTCTTCCTGTCCTCTGTAGTGACAGTGGCTATGGTGGTTGTGGTGGTGACAGTGGCAGGGTTGTTGCTCATGTGTTGACTTGCAGGGCCGTGGATCTGGGCATTTGCAGCTTCGATGGCGGCTGTCAGAGCCTTCATACTGTCCAGGCTCTCCGTGGAGTTGCTCAGTCCAGACTGGCTGATAATATCTCCTCGCTGGCCCTGTCCGTCCATGTAGGCATCCTGGGCAGACTCTGTGCTACTCTGGGCTGTGATAGAAATGAAAGGTTTCGTGGTAGTTCTGGGTGGGACTGGAGGTGGTGTCTTCTTATATGTTGTAATGCAAGATGACACTGGAAGACAGTGAAAACAAAGACACTGTGATTTCTGTGTGGGTTTTAATTTCTGTACTGTAACTAGCATCCACTGGAAATCAGGGCACATGAAACACACGGAGACATTGAACATGAAAACAAGTCCATTGATAGAGTCAGTGAGATCCCTGCTTAAAGAGGATATTTGGGCCTCCTGTGAGGTGACAGGCCCACGAGACTGAGGAGGGGGAAAAAGACTGCGTAGATAAGCCCAGGGTAGTGGCTGCCTTCTCAGGAATATATTAAATACAGCTAAGGTTAAACAAGGTAACTCATTGGAGAAGATTGCGGTGGTTGATAATAAACATTGAAAAAGGAAGGAGGGAAGCAAAGAATTGTGAGCAAGTGTGATCTAGTCCTAACAAGAGTGGGGTGCACTGGGGCGGGCGGGGGGCACACAGCTGTGTCAGCTTCCTGGAGCTTGTGTTTAGTGGCACTTGGTTTCTTCCTTTCTCTCTCCCTCCCTTCCGCCTCTCCCTCTCTCCCTTCCTGTCTCTGTCTCTTCCTTCCCTCCAGCCCTCTTCGTTCTCCCTCCTTCCCTCCCTTCTTTCCTTCCTTCCTTCCTTCTTCCTTTCTTCCTCTGGAAGAATCTTTTTATTGTTGTTTCGGAACAGAACTGTCTTCTAAGAGGGAGTACACTGCACACAAGTCTCCCTTGTTTCTAAATCTGTGTTGGGAGGTGAAGTGTGGGGGTGGCTTAGCTGAGCCTACGCCCTACAAGTCTGTCCTTCAAGGCAACTTAATCAACCCAGGGGCCTGAGTCTGTGTAGAAAGGTGTCCTTTCTGGACCTGTGTAATTTAGTCCAGGTCCTCCCCGAGGCTCTGGCTGAAGTAGCTTCTGGTCTTCTCTCCAACCACCTGACTCTAACTCTGAGATTATATGAAGACCTCTTACACACTGGTTTTCAGCCTTGTATTTGTGGAGCATGATGCATAAAATACAGATCAAAAAGAATGTTAAGGTTTTCAAGTGAATTCCCTGCCAGAAAAGAACAATTCCTAACCAGCTTCCTAAAGACTTTTGTTTTTATTTTTCCTACCATCTCAGACAACTACATTTTATTATTTGATATTTAAACGCATTCCAATAAATTCATATACTTTTTATTGAAAAAAAAATAAAGACTTTTGTTAAGTCATCTTAAAAAATGATTCATGTTGGGGCGCCTGGGTGGCTCAGTTGGTTAAGCAACCGACTCTTGATTTCTGCTCAGGTTATAATCTCACGGTTCGTGAGATGGAGCCTTGCATGGGGCTCTGCGCCGACAGCAGGGAGCCTGCTTAGGATTTGCTCCCTCTCTCTCTCTCTCAAAGAAAGAAAAGCTTTGAAAAATAAAAAAATGATTCAAACTATCATGTTTCCGTCACCTTCTCCTCCCATAGCGATGCGTTTTCCACTCACAAGAGTCTCTGTTGCACCAGATGGGCGATTCCTCACCACACAATCCCAGCTCTGGTTTGAGTTGCCACTTGGCCCGTCTCCCTAAATGAAATACTTGCTTTAATAGTTAGGATGTTTCCTGAGGCCACTGAAAGGAAGCGTCCTATAAAGAAGGATAACCAGAAGGATCCTATGCTGCTGTGCTGCTCTTCCACTGCTCTGTGATTTGGAGCAATTTCCTCAGCTATAAAACAGATAAGGATAAAAATATTTTGCTCTTTCCTGGGGATCACCTGATACAACATCACGACGTCATACATGCTCTGGAGGTGGGGGGATGTAAGCAATATAAACGTAGCCACCACTCAGTTACCCATAGGCTCCTCGGGGAAAGCCTTCCACCTACACTTAGTGCATGAGCGATACATCCTTTAGTTTGAACAGAACTCAGCAATTCCCAGCCCCACGTCCACAGGTTTTAGCTCAGGCACCAGAAGAGGTAATGCAGTCAGTGGAGGCTCACAGTGTCCGCCGGCAAGGGACGGAGCCAGGAGCAGAGACGGCCTGGTCTCAGGTTCTCCCACTGGGCTCCAGGGAGGCCTGGGCTAAGTGTGCAAATGCGTGCGGTGGTGATTTTTCACCCCACCCAATTTAGCGTCACGCACTGCCCCCCCCCCCGCCCCCGCCGGGGAGCTACCTCCTGTTTCCCAGGAGAGTCTGAAGGGATAACCCCTCTCAGGGTGATGCTGAGTCTTAGTCACTCACTGGAAGACCAGACGGGGCTGAAGACCATAAGGAGGATAGAACCAATCTCTCTGTTCGAATCTAGTGAAACCAGATCATTTTATTACTTCTCCTAAGACAAGTCTTTACAGTGTGAAGTCATTATTTTGTTGAAAATGGATGCTCAGGACATTCGGCCCACTCATATTCCAAAGAAGCAAAATGCCACCTTCTAACAAAGAAATGTCTAATCTTTGGGATTGTTCACGGCCTGTCATTTGCTACCCTGCTTCCTCCTCCAGTGCGGAAAACTGCACAATGCCGCCAAGTAGAGCATGATTTCATTTGCCATGATTTACAGAAGAAATCTTGCCATGACGTGATTAAGTGTGATATGGGGCATATAGAAAGGAGGGTGTCCCATTATTTCCAGTGTGGTGACAGGGTTTGGGGACACTCCCCAGGGCCAACTGCAATTTGGTGCCATCTGCTGGCTGTTGGAAGGGGACTTCCAGATCAATAGGGTTAACTAAGTATTTTGATCATCGGGGACCTGCAGGATAGTGGCAGCAACGCTAGAAATCCACTAGGGTTAGATTGGACAGGGACAGTCTTGGCTTCCTCAATAGGCTGGCCAAGCCCCAGTGCCCTAGGAGGTGAGACTGTGAGATTGCCCCGCCTCGAGTAAGGGAGCTGAACAGAAGACGGGACTCGTTTGCTGGGGTGGGATATTCGAGGGGCTTCAGTATGAGATTTTACTGGTGTGGAGCTTGGTGCAATTCTGCTAGAGTTATCAGAGTTACATTCAAAGAAGAACCACCCATCAATTATCAAACAGAAGTTGAAATGCCAATGTCTGCCAGTGAAGAGAGGAGATTCAAGACACAACTCACACTTCCCACAACCTCCTTTCTTCTCATGCCCCAATTCTTTTGCATTAGAGACTTCTCCAGAAACATACAACCAAATCCCCAATTTTTTCCTCGTATTTTTCATTCCTGCTTTTACAGGCTGGGCTCTAAATTCTTTTCTCTCCTAAGATTATCTTTTTCCCTGATTCTACTCTACTCGTTCAGCACCACGAATAATTTAAAAATTTTAAAAAATTTATTTGAGAGAGCAAGAGAGAGCGAGTGTGAGTGGGGGAGGCAGAGATAGAAGGAGATACAGAATCTGAAGCAGGCTCCAGGCTCTGAGCTGTCAGCACAGAGCCTGATGTGGGGCTTGAGCCCACAAACCATGAGATCATGACCTGAGCCTAATTCTGATGCTCAACCAACTGAGCCACCCAGGCGCCCCCACCACAAATAATTTAGAATCCACTGGACTAGAGCCTGAGTGCCAGGAGGGTGCAGTAGAATGAGGTTCAAGGAGATGAAACACAAGTAAATAAATCTTGTTTGGTCAAGACAGAAAATGAGTGGCTTATATACCATAAGTGAAACCTGTCTCTTGTTTGAGAGCAACATTCTCAAAACGGTGGTTAAAAATGCAAGTACTTCTTTGATTCAATTGGAACTTGAAAAAGAAAAAGAAACTGTTAATATTTTAACCATCATTATTGTTGCTTTTCTTTGCCTGATATGTTTATTTGTTCATTTCAAATAAAATTATTTTTCCCCTTATTTAGATCCTGATGATTTACTACCCCACCTCAAAGTGGGTGAAAGGACTCCCATTTATAAGAAGAGTCAGCAAAAGCAAAGTTACATATTTTGATGACATAACTTTCATCCAGAGGATACTGCAGACCATACAGACCAGAGACCGGTTTTTATATTAAGTTAAGAAATTATTGGAAGAGGAAGAGTTGGAGCAGAAGGAGGAGGAAGAGGGGAGGGGGGAGAGAGAGGAGGAAAAGAAGAAAAAGAGAAGATGAAAAAAAAAAGAGAGAGAGAGACAGAACAAATTCCTATCCTATTTCGGCTTCTAGCGGACTCTTCAATATTGTCTCTATTTGCATGGAAAGACACTGCTAGTGTTAAAAGCCTTGGGAAGGTCTGTGCCAGTAATTAATTTTTTTTTTGTAGTAGTGAAGGTTTTCTGAAAAACAAAAACAAAAAACACCTAAACTTTCTTATCGCTCTGCTTGTCCTTTGTGATCAAGAACACACATGTGCCAGGGCGCCGTGGCTCAGTCAGTTAAATGTCCAACTTTGGCTTGGGTCACGATCTCGTGGTTTGTGAGTTTGAGCCCTGCATGGGGCTCTGTGCTGACAGCTCAGAGCCTGCAACCTGCTTCGGATTCTGTGTCTCCCTCTCTCTGCCCTTTCTCCACTTGCACTCTGTCTCTCTGTCAAAAATAAACATCAAAAAATTTTTTGTAAATAAAAAAAGAACACACATGTGTCAAGTGGCCACAAAACAGATGTAAGATCAAACTATGTTTTCTATGGTGTTAATAATACATTCTGACGGGCCAAGCTAATGGGTCGCATACTATACAGCTGCATTGAGGAATTATTTAGCACTTCCTGGTTACTAAATTTTAGAAACTCTTTCAAATACAATAACAGGCTTATGAGAACTATATACAAAACCACAAAAGGACAACAAAAGAATTCCAAAATATACATATACATAAAGTTGTACACTAGTCAAAAGATACCTTTTTTAAAATGTTTATTTACTTTTGAGAGAGAGAGAGGAGTGAGGGAGGGGCAGAGAGAGAGGGAGACACAGAATTGGGAGCAGGCTGTCAGGAGCTGTCAGCACAGAGCCTCACGCAGGGCTTGAACCCACGAACCAAGATATCATGACCTGAGCCGAAGTCTGATGCCCAACTCACTTGAGCCACCCAGGCACCCCAAGATACCTTTTTGATGTAAACAAATGATTCTAAGACGTTATTAACCACAAAGCTAGCTGTGATTTGATCTGCCTTTAGTAGTGGCAGGCTTCTGCGTAGAAGTCATGGTCAAAGCAATCTTGGATTTGCTAAGTTGTATCAGATGGTCTGCTCTTACTGAGCTGAAGACCACCAAAGAGAGAAGACCTGCGTCAACCTACACTCTAGTTTCTGCTGAGGGCAAAGTTTTTCCGATTTGGGTGATTTGGTCCAGCCAACCACAGTTTAACAAACCCTCAAAAGGAGATTTAAAAAAACAATCAAATGGGTTTAACAGTGGGGAGGCTGGACCTGGCTCTTATCAGCTTGATAGATAATTGTGCAAATCTCTTCCCAAGTCTGTGTTTAATGACATTTCATTGATAGCTTGAAAGTAACCTTGCTGTGTATATTCACACAGTGGAAATTAGGAAGTCCTGCCCCTGCCTTAGAGAGCCAGTGGTTAAGCATTTCTAGCACACCTGTGTACATAGAGTGGCACTCTTCAAAGTGTGGTGTGCAGACAGGTGTCCATTCACAAACCGCTTGATGAATGTAAACTGAGACATGCCATGAAAATGGAAGAGTAGGCTTTTAGAAACTTGAACGACATTCTAAAGACTATCTCTTGGGTTGACTCTAACAAAAAAAAATGGCGGCTTATTTTGGGGTGGCCCATTTTTTAAATTTCCTTTTTCCAGTGATTCATTTATTGCATTTTTACCAAAATATTGATCTGTAACAGATCAGACATCAAACAAACAAACTAGTCCATCACTAGAGATGGTCTGAGAAGCACTGACAGAAAACATTTGTACGTTCAGTGGATAGGGCAGAGGTGGTACGCATAGGATTAAGAACACATTAGGGAAATAACTTGAAACTACGGGTTATTTTAGAAAGCAGAATGACATGAAGAGGCCAAAAGAAAAAAAGAAATGTGGAAGGATGTAAACTTAGGACATAAGGAGACTACCGCACAAATACAAGATTATGGTTGAACATCAGGTCAGTTGTCTACTTTGAAGAGGGGGTGTATGGGTACAAGTGTGACATCTAGAACAATGGAAAGCTTGTGCTGCATGTCATTCTGGGCTCTTCTCTTTAAGGGGAGATTGCAGAGTGCTTCAAGGAAAGAAAAGCCGTATCTTATGAGGAGTGGGTCAAGGGAAGAAGATGTTTAGTTGGCAAAAGAAGGAAGACAGAAGAATTTCCAATGATCTCAAAGGCTCTTGTGTAGAAGTTGGGATGGACTAGTTCTCTATGAGGCCCCGTGGGAAATGGCAAAGGTGAGAGCTCAAAGAGGCACTAAGCGTAATTCTGGAGCCATCCGTTGTCCAAAGGTAGTATATGGAAACCTTGCTGGGCAGTGAGCTCTTGGTCTCTGGAGGTGTTTAGTGCAGACCAGTTCATCTTTTGGCTGGGAAGTTATCAAAATTGTACAACCATCTGGGGCGCCTGGATAGAGCACACAATTCTTGACTTTGGAGGTCTGAGTTTGAGCCCCATGTTGGGTATGGACATTACTAAAAAAATAAACTTAAAAAATATTTAGATAAATTAAAAATTGTATCACCATCTGATGGGGGCCTGAAGTTGATGGCAAGATTTCTTTTCTGTGGTTTTATGAATATTAACAAAAGCTAGAAAAGAATTTGAGAAGTAGAGACCCATTGAGAGGGAAGGGCAGCCAAGAGCAGAGGCCAGGGAGAGCTACCAACACGGCTGTTTGGTAGCAATGACGAATGTTCTGGCATCCTGGGAATGCGTTTTGGCACAGATGAGGGCAAAGCTGCTACTAAGAGAAATCTGGGGCTGCTTCACCTCACGTAGGCCCAGAAGTGCTGAGCTGCCAAAGAATTGGAGGTGGTGCTCCCCACAGTGATAGGCTCCATGGGCTGGACTCCCCCTCCCAGTGCCAGACAAACCAGTGTCTGGCTTGAGTCCTTCACAAGATAAAAGCACAAACACAGGTGGAAACAAAGATGATAAGATGGAACATTAGTCCAGACTTTGGTGTTTTAAATAAGCTCTACACCCAGCAGGGGGCTTGAACTCACCACCCCAGGAACAAGAGTCATGTTCTCCACCAACTGAGCCCACCAGGTGCCCCTTTAGTCCAGACTCTTTATTATTATTTTTATTTATTTATTTTGAGAGAGAGAGAGCGCGCGCGCGCATGTGGGCATGTATGTGAGTGGGGGAGGGGGAGAGAGAGGGATAGAGAATCCCAAGCAGGCTCCTAGCTGTCAGTGCAGAGCTGGACATCCCAAGAACTGAGAGATCCTGACCTTCACAGAAATCAAGAGGCCGCAGGTTTCACTGACTGAGCTAGCAGGTGGCCCATAGTCCAGGCTTTTGATGTGCCATCAGATCAACCAAATTACTAGAGAGTGAATCCTTACTCTGTTTCACACTGTGCTAAGAATTTAATAGACATGGTCTCATGACACAGGAAGCTTTTGCTATCCCCATTTGCTTGATGGTAAGACTGAGGCTCAGGGCAGGTAACTGAAATGCCTAATTTATACACTACTAAGTAGTGGAGTTGGCATAACTCAGAGGCCCCTCACCCAAACCACCTGTTTTCATCCACCATTGAACCTTCCGTTAAACGCCTTGTCCATGGGGCTCCTGGGTGGCCCCGTCCCCCCCCCCCCCGACTCTTGATTTCCGCTCAGGTCATGATCTCACAGTTTGTGGGATCTAGCCACCCCCCAACTTTGTGCCCCCCACTGCCACCTTGAGCTCTGTGCTGACAGCTTGGGATTCTGTCCCCGTCCCCTCTCTGCCTCTCCCCTCACCATAAATGAATAAACTAAAAAAAAAATCACCGTGTCCAACAAAGCATAATTCTTCCCCGGAGAAAAGGCCGCAAACGGCCCCCAACGCAGTAGCGTGCACCCCGTGGGGGCCTGACAAAGGTATGGAGTGGTCTACGGGGGCTGCGCCCGCTGCGTCTTTCAGAACACTGGGAAAAAGGGAGGAACTTCTCAAAACAAAATACACACGGAAAAATCGCTCCCTTGTTTAAAATATTTACAGCCGAACATCTCCAGGCCACCCAACGTGTGGTGGTCAGTGGTCCCTGCAGCGCCGGGAGGCTCACGGCTTCTCTCCCCGTTAGTGTTGGCGGCGGGACGCGGCTGGGAGAACGGGGACCAAAACCTTCCTGCTGGGGAACCACAGACACCAGCTACCCTCCGATGTAGAAAAAAGCACGCTTGTGTGAGCGCGGAGGGAAGGGCAGGGAATGTGGACAGAGAGGGAGGGGTGGTGTAATAACTCTTCAGTCATAAGACTTGCCAGTTGGTAGTTGCTAGTATTCCAGACACTTCCTAATGCCAGACAAATGCCCCAAGCCTCGGCATGTCTGGCTTGGAGATCTATTCATCCGATAGCAGCCCGGCTCTCGCGGGAGAACAGATCTCTGGGGCAGCGGCGCTCCGCTGCGAATCAAACACAACATTGTTCTCAGAAGGAAGAATGGAAAGGTTTGTTTCAAAGTCACAACTTTTTTTTTTTTCTAAGAGGCACCCAAGTTGTTTTAACAAGTTGCTACAAAACTAGGGCTTCCTGAGGTGAGCCTGTGGCGCACAGAGCATGTACTGTACCAAAATCCAAGGAGGGTGGGATCAGAGTTAGTCATTAAAAAAGAAAAAAAAAAAAAAGCCCCAGGCACTTCATGCCTGGAAATGATGTAACAGGCAGCCACTCCTCTGTTAGAACTACAACCAAACAATGCTCAGGCAATCCACGGCAGCTGCTCTCCAAATGTCAGCGCCAGCCCGGTCCAAAGAGCTTGAAAGGCACCAAGCTGGAGGACTTTGTGCTGTACCTTTCTCGCCCACATTTTCCCCAAACACTCCCAGGAACCTGGCAACAGGTAACGTGGCAACGTTTGCCTTGTAAAATGGCAAGTGGCATAATTTCAGAGAACAGATGGATAAATATTTTTTAAAGCCAGCTGCATCTCCCCCCGACTACCTCTGTACCCCGCCCCACCCCACCCCCAGCCCCCTAGCCCCCTAGCCCCCTAGCCCCCCAGCCAAAAGTCTGAGAAAAAGGTTTTGCTTGCGGGCAGCCCTACTCTCGAGTGCCGCCTTGTGGCCAAGTTCGGAACATCAGCGAGGTATTTTGAAATCCGCGCCTCGGCTCCCAGGTAAGTCCCGCTATGGAAAGAGGTGGACTTTTTTGCTAGTCTTGCCTTCCAAAGTAACATAAAGAGTGTTGGTCACGATTCAGACTGTCTTGCTTTTGAACTTGTCGCCTTCACCAAAACTTTACCCTGGCTGCAGCGTAAGATCTGCGGGTTGAGGTGTGGGTTTTGTTTTGTTTGGAATAGCAGCTAGGGTAACGTTTTTTTTATGGTGCCTAGCTGAAAGGCAAGCAAGAACTCCCTTAGCCATTCGGTTGAATTGATGTCAGCAAGGAGTAATGGCCAAGAAACTGAGGATTCCTGCAGGGTGGGAGTTGCATTTTCCGTGTTTTAATTTTTACCTGACTTTGTAAGTTACATGCAGAAAACTTTCTCTTGGACAGAAGCGTTTCTCATTCTCCTCACTGGCTTCCACTTTGTCTACTTGCAAGGAATATTTAGGATTTGAGACTGCAGGCCCAGCCTCCCACGGCTTGCAGTACCAGTTTGGCTGTTTTATCTCCGTGTGGGGCAAACACCCACAGAATGCCGGGGGCATTATTTTTAACCAGGCTTCTTCCTCTCAAGTGCTCCCCCTTCTGAGGTCTCTTATTTGGATGAACGGCCACCGTTGTGAGCCGCTGTTAGCCCCAGCCAGTGGTGAGGGCATCCGTTCTCTCTCCCTCCCTGGAAATGTTAGCTGGAAACTAAAGCAAGAGGTTCAGATCAAAGTAACTGTGCTCTTCAGAAAGCTCCATTAATTAACGACTTTAAAGGAAGTTAAATGATGTTTGGAGGAAAGTCATTTTAGGAGGCCCAGGTCCAGGGACTGAGGTCTAAAACTTCTAATGTGGACTTTTAATGAAGCTTGGCAACAGGTTAAATACTATTAGCAATTGAGGGTTACCATATGGAAAGCCAGTTGTTGCCTGAGATCAGTCATTTCAAAGGAGCATCTTGAAAGTAGACAGACATTTGGCTAGTATTTGCCTAGACCACTTAATACTAAAGATTAAAGCTCATGGCTCGGAGTAAGAATCATTTGACTAGTAGCCACGGTGAGTCATAGCCTTCTTAGGAATGAGGCACAAACGTTGAAGTCAGGATGTTGAGAACACTGGGCTTACTAATTTGCAGGGCAGGGCCATTGCTTCCAGAAGGGAATGCGATCAGGATTTCACGGCTCATTTTCCGGGTCTTTCCAACAGGTGCTGTTGAGTCATCCATGTACATAAGTGACTGCCTTGGCAGTTTCGTGTGTTAGGATTAAATTTCCATTTGTTCCATCACTTTATGAAGTGATTTCTACCATTGAATCAGATGTATCACTTCCTGGAGGACTTAGGGACTTTTTTCAATGTTTGTCACATTGCGTGTGTGTTTTTCAAAATTTGTCCCAGCCAATCTGCAGGTTTTCCTGGATTGAATGGGATGTTTACAGGAGGGGAAGATTCAGGGCCCAAGGTCAGGGTTACAGAATTATATAAGGTTTCCTGTTTGGGCAGCTGGTTTACCAAGTCCTCAGGTTAGTGCAGATCTGGGCTCCCTGAAGGACAGTAGGCCTCCGAGGCCTGGGGTAGGTGCCAGGAGTGGGGAAGGACATTTGTCTTTTAAGCTTCTCTTCAACTAGGTTTCATTTCAAGCACAAATGAAAGTGCTTGGAGCATGTGTGGACTTAGTAGCACTGTGGTAAGATACTTGGTACATGAAGGAAAGAACAGGAAAGAGAAGACCCCTCCTGGAGAAAAAGAGGAAGGGACTAACAGAGAGGAGATCTCCGGGGTAGAAGTAAAATGAATACTCAGCAAAGGCCGTCCTCTGTGCCTTGGATATTGCAATAAAATCTCCTGTCACTGATGCCCACTTCTGTCTGGCATTTGCCAAGTGCTGGCCAAGTGCACTTGTGACCAGCCAACCTTTGCTAGGATGCAAAAGCCCAGCCTGCTATTAGCTGCAAGCAGTTGTTCCTGTGGAGTATTTGCCTCGCTTCCTCCATCTTCTGTTTGGGTTTGGCCATGGGCCTCAGCAGATAAGCGGGGGCCGATGATGCTAACTGTCCTTGCCCTGTGTGGCTGCCTTTCTTTGCCTTCTTATTATTCTGCTACTCTCTGCTTGCACAAGATGGGTATCTGAGAGCCAAGAACTTTCTTTACCTCCTAGTCTTATTTCATGAGAATTAGCATCACCTGCCCAATGGGACCTGGAGCCTGGAATACAATGAAAAATCTGAAAAGGAATCACACAACCAAACAGGACTCCCCTGCCGTGTCGTTGTGTGGTAAACAAAGGAGCACTCAAGCCTACCTACCCCCTCGGTCTGTGTGGAGTAGCTGACGGTAGATGGAGTCTGAGTATCGGGCGCGCGTTGCCAACCTGTGCCCCTTGAGAAAGTGAGATGGCCGGGCAGAGAGAGAGAGTGACGTGCGTACAAATCAGCATGAGTCGAGAGGTCAGTCGGGCCAAGTCCTAGCTGAAACTTCCAGCTGGATTTGCTGGTAACCTCTGCTCACGGGCCACCTCTCTGGGGTTTGGAGAGAGGGCAGCCCTGTAGAGCCACCAGCTTCTGCTGTCCTATGGATGGAGGGTCTGGAGGGAGGGCTTGGCCTGGAACCGAGGTTTTTGCACTAGGCGAGCTCAAATCCCCAAACCCGGGAAAACAGGATGTGTGGGGAAGGGTAGAAGAAAGAAATGCGTCCACCATTCCTTCCTGTTGGGTTCTGCATGATGAGGAATAATTACGTGGGTCTGGAGAGCAGGGCATGTGGGAGGCCACAGGGCGCCCTGGTGTGTGTCGTCAGGCAGTTAATTATTCATCCTACTCCATTCCCCTTTCCTCCCTGAAGCCCCCCTTTTCAAAGGGAAAACAGGAAAACTGTCTGGGCTAATCTGTAGAACACCGTTTGCAGGAGCCCACTCTGCCCAGGAAGGATAGCAGCCCGCCGCTGGGTTTCAAATAACAGAATCGGTGCTTAAAATGACACTTCATTATCCAACTGTGTCCCTGGACAGATGAGGACACAGATCCAGAGGAGAACCTGTCCAGGTGTCCCCAGGGCTCTCTACCCATACCGTGCTTCAAACGGGAGTTTGGTCCCCCAGTCAGCCTTCACAGTCCATAGGTCAAGGGCCACTTAAAAGCTGCATGAAAAATTCTACTTTACAGTTGGGTTTTTGTCATTTGGAAAACATTACATAAAAACAACCCAAGAAATTGATGAGATCCTCACTAAAATCTGCATAAATTTGCTCTCCCTACCCCCACCATCAGCCTTGCTCACTGTGTTTAACAGAGCCGGGCACTGTACCTAGAATCCCAGGTCCAGAGGTGATGAGGAGGCTGCCCACGTTCTCCAGGGTGGATTCTGACCCGAACCTGAGTTCCTCCCATCTAAGCCTCCTTGCTTAGATTTGAAAGGGGTGCCTTATAGTTTTGTCTTTCAGATTCTCCTCTGAACCCTTATGAGATGACCATCTGTATCTAAAAGCCCTTATCTGGATCCCTTGGTTGCATGTGCTTGGAATTCAGAACTTTTTGAATTGTGCGATGCTAGTATAGCAGACATACCCAAGGGGGCTAGAGAAGCACCTCTTTAAAAGAAAAACATCTTAAATCTTCATTTATCTTTGAGAGTGAGACAGAGAGTGTGAGCAGGGGAGAGGTAGACACAGAATCTGAAGCAGGCTCCAGGCTCTGAGCTGTCAGCACAGAGTTCGATGCGGGGCTTGACCTCAAACCCTGAGATCAAGACCTGAGCCAAAGTCAGACACTTAACGGACTGAGCCACCCAGGCGCCCATGAAGGGCTGATGTTTACCTGCTCCTTTGGCAGTAAGCACTCCATCTGGGGACTCCTCCTTCAGAGGCATCCCAGGCCCTGCCTTCAGCCTACAAAGAGAATTGACGACAGGTGGTGAGGGGTGGTGGTGGGCCCCTCATTGTAGGTGGAAAAGGGAAATCTAAGATCAGGTTTGATGATACTCCTGACGTTGTGTCTCTCTCCTTGACGTGCTGGAGTTCTGGGTGTTCACTGGTTTCACACACTGTGTACTCTGAAGCATCCTGTTTTGATTTTTGTGAAAATGGTAATAGGGGTGTCAGGAGGGGCTTTCAAGCAGCCTCTCCCCATAAGGTGGAATGCTGTCTACCCAAAGCCCAGAATGGGAAAGTCCGATGTGTTCTTGTAGGTAAACACTCGTATCTGCAAGATGCCGGGGATGTGTTTTCACGCATCTTTTCCATCATTCTCTTCCTCATTCTCATCCCCTGCCTCAAGCTATAGTTACTTCCCAGCAAAATAAGTAAAACCAACATTCTTCTCCTTGACCCACCATAATTTGTGCTGCCGGGAGGGTGGTGGCTCCGTGCGAGGTCCAGGCTGGGGACCGTGCTAATTGGCTACAACTTAGGATACTCACCTACAAGTGGATCTGGAAGCCCTACCTAGTCCACACAGTTTAAAAATTGTTTTCAAAATGCACATTTTTATGCCGCATTTCCAACCCAAGAGATAACAGAGATATTCCATGTAAGAGCTTGAACGAGAGAATAAATCGATGGGTAGGTAGACAGGCTAGCCAACGGCAGACATACACAGATCAGGCACTAGAAACTTCTGTCATTTATCATGAGCACTGCCCTGCCCCTGATGTGGATACCGTTTTACTTCTCCAAAGGAACCAGAGAAAGGAAAGGCAAAAACAATTTGATTATTTTGGATTTCTACTGTCCGAAGCGAAAGATTTGACCAAGTATCAATTCCTTGAGAAAGCAACTGTACCCACTGAAACCTCCCAAGCCAGAGGTTAAAACAGTCGGAGTGTTGTGTGCTTGGGGCGGAGGTTTGCAGTTTGACTGCTAAGGTGCAGGAACGTGGAAAGACGAGGGGAAACCAGCGCCAGGGTTCGGATCAAAATGAACTCCCAGTCAAGAGCAGGGAAACGGATCACAGAGAAGGGAAGCGTTTGGATGGCCTCTGCTCAGAGATTCAGCCCGTTTGCAGTTGCTGAGACCTTGTCAGGTCTCCAGATAAAGGCAAGGCTTGTCACCCTCAGGCACCTGGCTGAGAGGCAGTAAAACGGTTGCCTTATCTTCTAAGGGTAGAGTTAGTCAGACCTCAGTGGTAATTATAGTAAACTGAAATTGCCTGTCATTTACCCCCCTCTCGATGCCCCTCCCCCCCAAAAAAGAGAGGGAGGGAGAAAGGAAAAGGCTTAAGGCAGGAAACTGTTTGTCTCTCGGATTTTAAAAGCAAATAAGCAAAACAGCCAGTTTTCCTGGGAGTGAGAAAAACAGCTTGGCCAGGCTGCCCTCTCCTGGGGGTCAGGATTGCTGACAGCCCAGGTCCACGTGATGGCCTAGAAAAGAGGCTCAAGCCGAGGAAAATCCAAGAAATCTTCTTAGGAGTCTTCCTTTCTAAATGTAAATGACTGAGTCAGGGCTTTGCAAAGGAGGGAAGGAAGTCACAGTCACACTGAGTGACTCATTCAGTGCTGTTAGCTCCGGGAGCTGGATAAAAAGTTTTAGCCATAGCAGCAACAAATCTACTTTAAATACTAGCACAGTAAGGAAATTCCTCTCTTTCAGGCTGAATGCCACTCGCACAAAAGAACTCCTGTTGACATCTCATTTACAATCTCCCCCAGGACACAGACAAGACCATTTCAATAAACCCGGCTCAGAAACACCTATTGTTCGAAATCTTCAACGAGCAACAGGCTTCCACCGCAACCTATTGTTTTGTAAAATAAAGGATTTAGAAGGAGTAGGATTGAGACCGTGGACACCGTGAAAAGAGGAAGGAAAAGTCCCTTTGACCCGATGCTGTCCGAGAGCGTGCAAGAAGAATGAAGTTAATGGATTTCCATTTTTATAAGAAGTGTGTAAGAAACGCCTGTTAAGTTTCTGAACTGGTGACGGAGAACTGTAAATGTGCTGCCAACTTGGTACGTGGAGAAGCAAACTCCTGCCCACGGGTTTGCTAAATGAAAAGCCGCAGGCTCTCTGGCCTTATCCTCAGCCTTCCCAAAGCCCTGGTAGCCCCATGGCCGAGCACCAGGTGAGTCCTTCTTTGATCTGGGCTGTTTCCCTGGGAATTAGAGCCTGACTGTCTTTTCCCAGAAGAATTTCTAGGCACAGAGCCCACTCCTGCCCCCTCCCTCCCACCCCCATTAATGATTTCCTTTTTTCCGTCTCCACCACTTTGCTCCCTCTTTGAGTAGAAGTTGAACACTCTGGAGTTCTGTAATGTGGTCCCTAGATCGTTTTTCTTCGCTGTGCCTCGGATTCAGGGGTGCATTTGTATTTCCCCCACAAAGGGCATTTCTCAAATGCTCCTTATCTTGACCCTCCTAGCAGCTCTTGCCGTCAACATTACCCATCTCTGCAAATGATCCCTTTATCTACCCAGCGCTCAAGCCCAAACCCTGGGCATTATCTCTAACTCCTTTGAGTCCTTCTGTCTTCTCTTAAATCCGTCTGGAATCCCCCTACCTCCCACAATCCAGCTCTCTGCTCTCCTGGATCCTTTACCTCCCCTCTGGAGGATCACGGCAACTTCCTAAGTCAGTTTCTCGAACTCCCAGGTGTGACTGATTCAGGGGTCAGGAAATCCATTGAGGTGGGTCATACAGTTTCACCATTTAAAAAACAAAAGAGATTAGAAAATGTTAGGTGTGTAAAGTCAGTACTGTTTCTTGAACCTTGTTTCAGTTTCTGTATGCATCCAGATCTGTGTACATCCTGGGCAACAGGAAAAAGTGAATTTTGTTTGCCAGGAAATATTGAGAAATACTCTTCTAATTGGCCTCACTGGGTCTGTCTTGTCCCTGCTCCCCACACTGTTGACTACACGTAGAGCGAGGGTTGGAGACGCTGAACAGAACCTGTCCCTCTCCAGCTGACAGGTCTGCCCAGAGGAGTGGGTCTCGCATAAGTCCAGGGCTTTGGAGATTCCGAATAACCTGGTTCCTGCTCACCTTCCAAAAGGGCCTTGGAACTCTACATCCTCCTGACAGCTTTTACTCTTAGTTATTAAAACCATCAAGTTCCCTGGAAAGACAAAGGGGACTTAAAAAACAAAATAAAACAACAACCTTCCTAATGGATTCCTGCCTAGGCAGGTCCTACCATTTAAAGGAATAGGCTTGGGGCACGTGGGTGGTTCAGCCGTTTCAGTGTCTAACTCTGGATTTCTGCTCAGGTCACAATCTGTTGGCTCGGGAGATCCAGCCCTCTGGCGGGCTCTGCTGCTCTGGGCTGATGGTTGTCAGCACGGAGCCTGCTTGGGATTCTGTCACCCTCTCTCTGCCCTGGCCCTGCTCACGTGTACATGTGTGTGCGCACGCTCCCTCTCTCACAAAATAAATAAATATTTAAAAAATAAATAGAACAGTCTTGCTGTAGTTTGCTACTATATGGAGAGATGGTCAGATCTCCTATTGCATATTGGAAGTGAAAAATTAAAGAAATCTGCACATTCCTGACCCCCTGTAGTGGTAATTCTACAAAGGCACATGGGATAGACACAACCTTCCTGAAGGTTCCAACAAGAGCATCCTTATCCCTTTAAAAAGTTTTTTTTTTTAAATCTTCATTTATTTTTGAGAGAGAGGGAGAGATGGGAGTGGCAGAGAAAAAGGGAGACACAGAATCTGAAGCAGGCTTCAGGCTCCCAGCTGTCGGCACAGAGCCCGACATGGGGCTTGAACCCACGAACTGTAAGATCGTGATTTGAGCTGAAGTTGGATCTTAAGCCAAGATCTGAGCCACCCATGTGCCCCAAGAGCATCCTTATCCCTTTCTTAGTGCGGGGGCCCTAATGCCTTGACCCGTAACCACTCTCAAGGTGAAAGCTGCATCTCGCTGGGGTGAGATGTGGCCCCAGTTCTTACACCCCTCCCCCATCCTTCCCCATGAGAATCACACTGAAGTCCCTGCTTCTTTGCTGCTTGTTTTCTGGAGTCGGGGTTTAGGTAACCTGTTCCATAAAGTAGAAAGTCAACAGAAATTCACCTCTTTAGGAAAAAAAAGAAACAAAACAACAGCGATACTGCTTTGATTTTTCCTAATGTGATATGTTGTATGCTATAATTTATAAGCCAATGTGTTGCTTTTTTCTATAAACTGACAAGCAGTAGCTTGCCTTTGTTTTATAGAAAATTTGTCAGAAAATTATGATAAGAAGAAATTGACTTCAAAGTGCATTGTAACAAAGAAAAAAGTCACTACTGTAATTCAGTATAAAAGGTATATAAGACCCTACTTTGACATCAAGTAGTTATAGTCAAGTAATGTGCTTATGGATGATTTTTATTTTATCTTTTGGGCTTCTCTGAACTTTTCAGTGTAAAAAATCGTAACTATTGTAATCATAAAAACATACAAATACCAGAATATAAATTAGATACGCTATAATGTCATCACCGTTGCGATACTCGACTAAATTAATTTTATTTTTACCATAGGTATTGCTGTATTTTTTTTTAACCATTTGGTTTTGAAGCAAATTGTGTGTGATTACCACATTTGAAAAACAATAATGAAAACCTTTCAAAACGGTTTGATACTTCAGCGTCTTTAAGAGCTTACGGACCTCTGACCCAGAAGACAACCGCCAAACAGCAGCACATGACTCGGGGTGTTTCCAGACCTAACGACTTACCATTTCCAGGACGCCACCTTTTTACACGGCTTTATGCCTGTGGCACTCGTTGTTTGCTTTCTTATAACCACTCCTCTTGCCAACAGGACTCCAGTGCTGATGACTTTTCCAAGCAGCCATGACTTTTTGGCGCCTTACAAACTGAGCTACCCAGGCATACACCAGCCATGACTTTTTGGGAAGGTCGGCCCCTTCCCAAATTTGGAGGCTAAATCTTCATTGAAGGGAAGACTGATGGGAATGCTTCTTGGAAGGTGCCTAGTTAAAGCACCACAAGTTGGAGACATCCCTTTTCTTCCTCTGAATATTGTCATCTCCAAGCAATACCCTGAATTGTGGCTGTCGTCTGGGGACCACAAAGACAAGCCACAGTGAAGATGACAGGTGGGAAGATGGCAGGAAGCTGGTTTGGATGTATTCATTGGCTGTCTTACCTCTAGGTTTGCTGTTATTTGAGAAAATGAATGCCTTTCCCATCTGAGTCATTTTGATTTTATTTCTCAAATTTTATTTGCTTGTTTATTTGGCTTGGAGTTATGCAAATAAGTTTGCACATGCTAAGTGTCCTTCCTTCCTTCAACACTCCTAGTTATTCATCAAAATTCATTTCATTTAGGGTGCCTGGGTGGCTTAGTTGGTTAAAAGCCCTACTCTTGATTTCGGCTGAGGTTGTGATCTCACGGATTTGTGGAATTGAGTCTGTCATCGGGCTCTGCACTGACAGCATGGCGGAGCCTGATTGGGATTCTCTTTCTCTCAAAATAAATAAATATACAGTAAAAGAAAAAAAAAAAGAAAAAAACCCGATTCACTTCATTTGTGCTTCATTATCACTTTCTACCTGTCTCTGTTGTAAAACTCATCACACTTTGCTTGTTGCGGTACTACTCAAATGCTCTTGGATGGTAGCAGAGGAAAATGAGTGATGAGGTAGATCTTTGTTGACTATTCTATTTGCTTCTTGGATTAAATGATTCTATTTGGTAGGGATGCCTGGGTGGCTCAGTTGGTTAAGCATCCAACTTCGGCTCAGGTCATGATCTCATGGTTTGTGAGTTCGAGTCCCACTTCAGGCTCTGTGCTGACAGCTCAGAGCCCGGAGCCTGCTTCGGATTCTGTGTTTCCCTCTCCCTCTGCTCCTTCCCTACTTGAGCTCCGTCTCTCAAAGCTGCATAAATGCTAAAAAAAATTATTCTATATGACAAATTCTGTTACACAACATACCACCAGACCAAAATTTCTCTATTTCAAAAAAGTTCTCAGCCTTGGTGGCCAACTTCTGTCAGCAATAGTGTGGTGGCTGGAAAATGGAGTTCCTCATTATTTATTTATTTGTTTTAAGTAGGCTCCACACCCAACATGGGGTTTAAACTCATGACCCTGAGATCAAGGTCACATGCTCTACCAACTGAGCCTGCCAGCCACCCATAAAGCAGTTCCTCAGAGTCAGCCAGGCTCGGTGTAAATCCTGACCTGCCCAATTATGGGCTACATGACCTCCTATGATTCAACTCTTTTAGCCCTTGTTTTTTCGTTTGCTGCGTTCTGGCGATGGCACCCATGACCTCCTAGTGTAATGGATGGATGGGGAATGTTTACATAGTGTAAGGTGACACGGTATGGCACTTCTCTCTGACACAGGAAGTAGGCTCTTTTCCTTTTGTTCTCCTTCCTACATCATTTGATACAACAAAATTCATATATAACAAAAAACCATCTTGAAAACTTCCCCAGGCGGGGGAGGGGGGGCATTCTACACTTTTCAGATGTTAGGGTTTCTTTCTATAGCATGAAGAGCCTTGCACACATGATACATGCATGAGCACACATTTTCAGATGCCTCTCCGTAGTGTGTGATATTAAAACTTCACCTTAGCACTCTGGCCTCAATTCATCAGTTCTCTCTTTGGAGAGACCCTCCTTCTATGCTCATTTTCAAGCGATCCTTACATTGCTCTCCCATTTCAACCCAGTCGCCACCGACAAATAGGAGATGCACAGAGAAAATGTAATTGACCGTGAAGGTGTTGCATCTTTGAAAAGCCAGAAGCACTTTCCAAGGGTGGGGAGTTGTCACTCGCCCATTCTGCTCTTCGGCCTGCCTTTACCAGTGTTGTGTCTTTACCAGTGTTGTGTCACTGTACCCTATCCCAGCCCGCTGCAGCCTCTCTGCCTGCACCCCTCCACCCCCTGCGACTCTCCCCCGCCACTCATTCAGATCACACTGGGTGTCTAGCTCCAGCTGCTGCTGTCCTGAACTTTGGAAAAGGCAGAAATGTTCATGAATTTCTGATGTCTGGCAGGATGGATCCCTACCAATGGTTTAAAGCTTTTTCATACTCTCTAGAGTTCAGAAAAGACATAAACAAAAGCGCTTGCAAGTATGTCTCCCTTTGCCTTCACAGTCAGCTCTCATGATTTGCAGCCAGAGAGGGCTGAAGGGCAGGACAGGAGTGGATCCACTTACTCTAAGTTCAAGTACTTGAGAATTTAAAGTTGCAGATCCTCTCCGAGCTCTGCTTAAGGCCTGTCCACTAGATTTCCTTAGTTTACTATAGTAACAAGGTAGGATATCAGCCCTAAAAATGTCCACTGAAATTACCAGAAATCTGCTAGGCAACAATGGCTTTGCTTTTCATGCCCGAGAGACAGTATTGCATCATATTTCAAAACAGAAGTTTTATTTATTTATTTTTTTTTATTGCTTTTTATTTATTTTTGAGAGACAGAGAGAGACAGGTGGAGCAGGGGAGGGTCAGAGAGAGAGGGGGACACAATCTGAAACAGGCTCCAGGCTCCGAGCTAGCTGTCAGCACAGAGCCCGACGCAGGGCTCGAACCCACGAACTGTGAGATCTGACCTGAGCCGAAGCCAGATGCTTAACCGACTGAGCCACTCAGGCGCCCCCAAAACAGAAGTTTTAGAGGAAGACATAGATTTAAAAGTGTGTCGCCTAGGGAAGGTTGCTTAATCTCTTTGAATATCAGTTTCTTACTGTGCAAAATGAGGATTAGAATATTTTCCTTAAGGGGTTGGTGGGTGGATAAGATGACGTAATATATGAGAAGTGCTCATGGTATTACCTGACACATAGGAAGTGTTCAATAAATAGTATACAGTAACAGCAACAATAATGTCAACAATTTCATGAGAGGACTCTTTTCATTTTGTCTAAGCAGCTACTAAACTGCATACTCCCCCTCCCATCCACCCCAGAAACACTCATAATATTTGATATAAAAATAACATGTCAACAAATAGCTGCATTTAAAGGGAACAGGTCTGGGGCGCCTGGATGGCTCAATTGGTTAAATGTCTAATTTTGGCTCTGGTCATGATCTCACGGTTGGTGAGTTTAAGCCCCGCATTGGTCTCTGTGCTGACAGCTCAGAGCCTGGAGCCTGCTTCAGATTCTGTGTCTCCCCCTCTCTCTCTGCTCCTCCCCTGCTCTCTCTCTCTCTCTTTTTCTGTGTCTCTGCTCTCAAAAATAAATATTAAAAAGTAACAGTTCTTCTAACATTGTTCAGGGTGAGGCTAAGTAGATTTTATTCATTCATTTTAAGTAGGTTTTGTTTATTCATTTATTTATTTTTAAATGTTTATTTATTTTTTTAGAGAGAGAGAGAAAACGATCAGGGGAGGGGCATAGAGTGGGAGACAGAGATCCAAAGTGGGCTCTGTATTCAGTGTAACACGGGGCTCAAACTCATGATCTGCAAGATTGTGATCTGAGCCGAAGTCAGACGCTTAACTGACTGAGGCACCCAGGCGCCCCATTATTTTCAATAGGTTTTCAACATAACCTGGAGAGGAGATAGAAAATAATTTTTCATAGGCTGTATAAATAGAGTTGATAATTGGGGCAGGATTGGGGAACTTAGAAACGTTGAGACTGGCAGGTCTACTGTTACTGCAGTAAGTGCTAGTTGGGGGTGTCTATTTTCTTGAACAGAAGCTTGGTTCTAAAGAGAGAGAGTCCAGGGGCACTTAAACAGGCTCCAGGATGCCCCTTTTTGAATTTGGAGCAAGGAGCAAAGCTGGGTCACAGGCAGATAATCTTTGAGGGAGTCACTGGGGAACTGGCCTTGGAAATAGCCAGGTGTTGAGAGAAAAAATCCAAGGGATTTTTTGGCAGCGGGGAGGCCGCGGGGGTGGAGGAGCCTGTCTGGGTAGCAGGCAGGGGAACTGATGGCTGAAGGGAGACCAAGAAAACATTTTTCTTTGCTTTGTCTGCGGCAGAGGCAGCTCTGAGCGCAAATGTGTTCCGGAATCTTTGTCTCTGTGGGCAGAGGGCGATCCCTGCTCTGCCCTGCTCACTCAACTCCGAGTTTTCCAGATCTCTTTCACTCCCTTACGTGCTTGCTCTCTGAGGGGTAAAACTCTAGCTCGGCTGATAAATGAAGGCATTGCATTTTTTAGAAGAATTCTTGGACACATTTCTTTCCTTCAGAGTAGCACAAATGAATTTTAAAAGAGGGTCTCTGAAAGTCTCCCTGCATTCGAAGGCGTGTCTAAAATTGGGAATTGGCAACACTGTTAATGGACCGAGAGGGGCAGCACACGTCTTTCCGTGGCTCTCAAGTCATAATAAGGCCTGGGAAGGGAAGAGCTACATTGTGTACTTTACCTGCGTGGTGCGGAATTGTGCTAAGTGCTTTTTACACCTGACCTTCCTTCCATTTCACAGATTTGGAGATGGAGGTGAAGTTCAGAGAGGCCAGTAACCTGCCAGAGGTAGATGCAACAGTATTTTCCGTCTGACACGTTCTTCTAGAATAGGTCAGCGGACTTTTCTATGGAGAGCGGTAAATATTTTAAGCTTTGTGGACCATGCAGTCTCTGGTGCCACACACGTAACTCTGCCATTGTGGCAAAGCCGGAGACAACCTGTAAATGAGTGCGCATGGCTGTCTTAGAGAGGGGAGCCAGATCTGGTCAATCCCTGTTCTGGAGCTTTGGCACTTCCTGTCAAAAGGTGGAGTCTAGTTCCCCTCCCTTTGAATGGGGAGAGGTGTGTGATTTGTCTGCGACCGAGGGGGTGTGAAGGAAGTGACACTGTATGACCGCTGGGGCTAGATCAGGAAAGAAAATGTGATATAATTTCTACCTCACTCCCTGGGGCAGCTGCCTGCCTGAGGCCTGGGCCATCACAGAGATGGTCCAGTTGTCCTGAGGCCACCACCTGTAAGGAAGCCCACGTCAACCATGTGGAAAGATCACACAGAGAAGCCTTGAGTCTCTGAGGGGGGAGAGAGACAGAGAGAGAGAGAGATGCGTGCCCCCCCCCCCCCCCCGCCACCAGACTGCAGGCTGGGAGAGACTCTGAACCAGAACTCCCCAGCCCAAGATCTCCCCAAATTCCTGGCCCATAGAAACTGAGGAATAACAAGATGATTGCTGTTGTTTGAAGGTTCTACGTTTGGGGGTGATTTGTTACATGGAAATAAACAGAAAATTGCCCCAAACTAGTGAGTGGCATATATGGGGTTAACCTCGGTTGGCCTGCCGCTCCCTCTCCCATGTGTTTTTTTCCATTACATGATTGCTTCCAGCAGGCTCTTCTTGGGGGAAAAGAAAAGAGTTGTGCTAAAATATATGTAACACGAAATTTACCATGTTAACCATTTTTAAGTGAGCAGTTCAATATGTACATTCACATTGTCGTACAACGTCTCCAGAACTTCCCTCCTGTGGAACTGAAGGTCTGTACCCATAAAACAATAGCTCCCCTTCTTTCCTCTCCCCCAGCCCCTGGCAACAGCCATTCTACTTTCTGTCTGTATGAATTTGCCCACTCAAAGTCCATCATGTAACTGGAAACATGCGGTATTAGTCTCTTTGGTGACTGGCTTATTTCATTGTGTGTGTTTGTGTCTGTGTGTGTTTATATATTTATATATTTTAAGCCTACACTAAGGTTAGGGAATCTGACAGCAAGTAACAAAGGTTTGTCAAGGAAAAATGTCAGAGATTGTAGGTCCTATAAGCCACAGATGCAACACGTCCACGAAGGACCTCATTGTGGCACTTCCTCTAACATTGACAGTTCAGTGTCCTGCCTCTAAAGGGCTTTGGAGAAAGAAGAACCCGAGAATCAAGAACAAGATAAGGCTGTTTGGTTTGTTTCATCTTGTGGGGCTGTTCGCCTTCCCTCTCAGAGCCATGACTCGAGAATGAAATCACTGTCTAGCACACGGCCCTTTCAGAGCACCAAACACAAACACTCGCTGTCTGCTCCTTTATTGCCTCTGTGTCTATGGACTTGGTGGCAGTTCAGTGAGCATCTGTGAATTACGTATGAAGCAAAACGCCTTCTGCAGGGAACTGGGTCTGGGGACGGGGTGGAGGGGCCTCACGTGCCGCTGCTTGCTTACACAGACTAACACTGAACCTTTTGGGGGCTACTTTGAATTCTGTCTTCCTCTCATCCCTAACCTAAGGTCAAAAGCCAGTGCTGGGCCAAAGTGCACACTCTTAAAGTCAACGGCCTGGCCTTCCTCTCCCCCACACTCACCCTAGTTCTACCTAGCCCACCTGTGACACCAAGATAGAATGGAAGCAACCTTCTGCAATCTCCCAGGCCCCCCGTCCACTGTTAAGGGCTGAAATGTGTCTCCTATCTCCACTCCGAAATTCATATGCTGAAGTCCTAACTCTCAGTACGTTAGAACAAGACAGGGTCTCTGAAGAGGTGATTAAATTAAAAGGAGGTCATCAGGCTCAGCCCCAATCCAATAAGACTGGTGTCCATCTAAGAAGGGGGAGAGGCCCCAGAGGCACATGGTCACAGAGGAGGGACCATGTGAGGACACAGGGCGAATGTGGCCATCTGCAAGCTAAGGAGAGAAACCTCTGAAGAAACAACCTGCCACACCTTGAGCTTGGACTTCCAGCCTCCAGCACTGTGAGAAAATACGTTTCTATTGTTTAAGCCACCCCATCTGTGGCACTTTGCTACGGTAGCTTCAGCAAATTAATATACCCACCAACAGAAGTTTCACAGCCTTGAGGTTGGGGCCTCAGCGCAGAAATTCTGAAGGTAATAATCAAAAACTCAAAAGGCAAGAAAGCCTTATAATTCAGTTCCTCTTTCTGCATCTTTCACAAGCAGCCTGCTGGCAGGTTTGGAAGGTGGCAGAGACTGAGCCTGGAGTGAGCAAGCCCAGTGTGGCCACTGAGGCTCCTGGCTCAGAAGAGGAGGGACTGTGGCTCTAGATTTCAGCCAGTCTGCCAAGTATGGGGAGACTTAGCAGGGGTGTTTGGGGTCTGGGCTCGGAGGCTCATCCGGAGGGGTGATTCACTAACTCTTTCCCTCTTCTCCTTTATTACCAGTGAAGTAAGAAGGATTGCATCATGCAAATCCTGATACTGTTTTGGTTTTTCTTTTGTTGGAAGGGTGATACAGGATTGAAGGGACACCTGCTGTTCAAGCAGGTGGAGGGAGGGTGGGGCAGGAGACAGAAGAATGGCCTCTAAATTCTGAGCCTCGGAAATCTGTGAATGTGTTACCTTACAAAGCCTAGGGTGCTTTGCAGATGTGATTATGTTAAGGATCTTAAAATGGCAAGATTATCCTGGATTATCTAGGTGGCCCCAATGTAATCACAGGGGTCCTTATAAGAGGGAGGCAGGAGGGCCAGAGCCAGAGAAGGAGATGGTGGTGGAAGCAGAGGTAGGGGGAGATGGGAGGGGGAGGGGGAGAGAGAGAGGGGTGGGGGTGGTTTTGGAGATGCTATGGCCACAAGGCCAGGAATAAAAGCAGCCAAGCAGCCTGGAAAAGGCAAGGGAGTGGGTTCTCCCCTGGAGCCTCCGTAACGGAGCGCAGCCCTGCTCATCCATGAAAAAAAGTTTTTTCCTAATGTTTATTTTGAGAGAGAGAGAGAGAAGCAAACAGTGTGAGTGGGGGAGGGAGGGAGGAACAGGATCTGAACGAGGCTTCAGGCTCTCAGCACAGATGAACCGTGGGGCTTGAACTCATGAACCGTGAGATCACGATTGAAGCTGAAGTTGGACACTTAACCAACAGGGCCACCGGCGCCCCTTGCCTACGTGTTTCAGACTTCTGACCTCAAAGCTATCAGACGATTGGTGGTGTTTTAAGTCACCAAGTTTATGGTAACTTGTTACAGCAGCAACGGGAAACTAGAGCAGGTGGCAAGGATGAAAGTCCTGGAGAGCAGCTGCTGTCACATCTAAATAGGCAGCGGTCAGTGCCTAGAAGTGAGATGACAGACTTTCATCCCCTAAAGTAGCGGTTCTCGAAGGTGGTCTCCCAGCCCACAGGGTTCGCGACACCAGGAATTGTGGGTCAAACTCTCCTGCTGCAGCCCAGACCCACTGGTGACGAAACTCCCTGGGGTGGCCCTCCGAGCTGCGGTGACACACACACTTGAGGTGACTCCAATGCCCGCCAAGGTCCGCCTTAAAAATAAGGGACCTGGGCTGGTTCTTCATGAGTGAAGAGTACCTGGGGACCCTCGAAGGTGGGCGTGCTCCTATTGAATCTACACTTAACACTAGTTATTCCGTGATTTGTGCTTGGCTTGGACTCTGAGAATGCTGGGCAAAGTTCTCCCCCCAAGATGGGTTCTGCAGGCTGAACGTGGGAGGACAGGGGAGCCCAGAGTTCAGTCTCGGTGTCCCTACAAGTCCCCACCCCACCCTCTGTGTCCCCACAAGTGCCCGTGGGAAAGACCGAGAGAAAAGCTAGATCGGGGTGACAGAGCCGTGACCGGCCACATACACTGGTCCCAGCCCGAGGCAGCGGACCGGGTGGTTAGTTCCTACCAACTCCTTGCTGAGGCAATCCTAAACTGGCTAATTGGAAAAGTACCCGCTTCTGAAAGCCTGAGTGAGGTCATCCCTTCCGACCACAGCTTAAAGTTTTGGAATCACAAAGACACTGCGGACACCTAGATCTGCCTCCTATTAGTTGGGTGATCTGGGTACTTAATCTCTGAGACTCAGTCTTCCTTATTGTAAAAGGGTATGCTAAAGTACTTCTCTCATAGAGCTGTTGAGAAGTTTCATGAAATAATGTATGTAAAAGTCCTAGGGCAGTGCTCAGGACAAAATAAATGCTTAGTACTATCCTTACTTATTCCCATTCACTGTAGTTCATGTTTGGAATGGCAAGAAGACCTGTTATTTACACCAGCCCTGATTTTAATCTTCTATTTCCAGGCTTCCCAGATAAGGGATCCAGTTCACAAGTTCTTCCTTATAAGGTATTCAGCCCATTTTCAGTTCTGCTAACAACACCTGTCTCTGAGGTTCCTGAAGGCTCTGGCACAGGAAAACTCACCTGTCCCAGGAGGACCTTTCTCAGTGCCTCCCAGCCGATGGGACTTTTCCCAGCAGCCTGGTGCTCAGCCTGAGGAGGTGGCCGGCCCTCAGCTGGGTGATCCCATTCCGCAGTCACTGCCTGGTCTAGGCGGCTCTGGTATTTTTCCTCCCTTCTCCCAGGGTGGCCTCCAGGGCACCCAGACATCTGCCACCACATCCCGTTGCTTCAGAAGCGGAAGTAAGGCGCATTTAGGACCTTTCTGGGTGAGTGGCAGCATTTGAGATGAGATTAACAAAATGCCAGCACTTCGGGGAAACCATATTTTCCCTGTCACCTCTTCTCCACCTTTCTCGTGACACAGAAAAAGAGCCAGGCTGAGGTTGCTCTGTGCAATCGGGTCGTGTCAGCCTTGTCTGTGGGCGCTAGTGACCTGGGTGTGAAGGGCCCTTTGTGAGTGGGGGTCTCAGCCATGGAGAGAGCCTGTGTGCGACTGGACACTTTGTGCTTGACTGTGCCCTTGGGCATGTGGGCGGGGCTCTGAATGCATCACCCTGGGCCTCAGTCCCCTGATGGCAGATGCTCAGGGAGCTTCTGGAATCTCAAAGGAAACAGTCTGGCAGACAGAGCTATGGGCTCATTTTCTCTGAGCCAGTGGGTGCTTGGGAGCATGCTCACTTACCACCCGAATCCCATGGACTTTAAGATCTGCCTTTCTTAGAAGGGAAAAGCCTACTTATTTTACCTTCACAGAAACAGTTTAATTTTTCAAGATTCAAGATGTCCCCAAATGTCATGATAAAGACTAATTTTACAAGAACAGGGCAAACTAACGGATGAAGAATATCCTGCTGCCTTTTAACCCAAGGGAGGGACTGGTCATGATATTACACCTGACTTAGGCCATGTGGGCTGTGTCTGTTATGGGCTGACTGGCTGTGTCCTGCCTAAATTCACACATTGAAACTCTAAACTTGTAAAATGATTGTGTTGAGAGGTGGAGCCTTTGGGAGGCGATTAGATTTACATGAGGTCAAGAGGGTAGGGGTTCTTGTGATGGAATTAGTGCCCTTAGAAGAAGAGATGCCAGTCTCTCCTCCCTCCCTCTCTCTCTCTCTCTCTCTCTCTCTCTCTCTCTCTCTCTCTCTCTCTCTCTCGCCACATATAAAGATTATGTGAGGACACAGCAAGAAGGCCACTATCTGCAACCCAAGAAGTGAGCCCTCACTAGAGACTGACCCTCTGGCAATTTGATCTTGGATTCATCAGACTCCAGAACTGTGAGAAACAAATGTCTGTTGTAAGCCAGCCTATGACATTTTGTTACAGCAGCCCCCAAAGACTAAGACAGTACCTCGAGCAAAATAATCCCCAGGGGCACTGGGGTAGCTCAGTTGGTTAAGCATCCAACTTCGGCTCTGGTCCATGATCTCATGGTTTGTGAGTTTGAGCCCCATGTTGGGCTCTCTGCTGTCAGCACAGTCTTCTTCAGATCCTCTGTCCCTTTCATTTTCTGCCCCCCCCCCCGCTCCTGTTTTCTCTCTTTCTCTCAAAAAAAAAATATATATATATGCAAAATAATCAAAACTCTAAGAAGTAGACCACAAAGACCCAACAGCTTTCACTGAATGCTCCTTACCATCCCCAAAGGCAAAATAATTGTCTTTCACAGATGCTCACAGAAGCAAAGGGTACCCACCACATGCAGAGAACATACAAAAGGGAACAACCAAAGCAAGGAGCCCTTGAATCTGCCCAGTGCCAGCCTCACCGAACCTCTCCCTCCACCTAGGTGGAGTTCTCGGCCGTGGTTATTAGCGACCTGCTTCCCGAAAGAGACAGTTCTTCATTCGTCTCCCCCAAGCAGGCTTCACTTCCTCCTTCGTGGAAATCTAGTTCTAACCATTATACGCCTGATTGTGTATGCCTTCCAAATTCTACATCAATCCAGAAGTTATCTAGGGATGGACGTGTTCCACCAGTTGGCTTTGGTGGCCAAGACCTATAAGTTGCTGTATTGGCATTTTGCCATGATATGCTGTTAGAGGCTGCGTGTGTGTTTGGGCCTGAGTGGGTCGTGGTGGCCGAGAGATCACCTTCACATCAAGCGTTTGCCATGGAGCTGCGTGTAATGTTCCTCAAGGTGGAGCCACACACATGCCCTGAACAAAACCATTGGAGGCCGAATTAGCAATTATTTTCAGGAGAATAGATTTGGAGCGGCTGCAAGGATTCCTAACAAAATAGTTTGCTTTAAGGCAGTGAAACCCAAAGCATAAATTTTAGTTCTGAGGGACAGAAAGCAGATTAATGGTTGCCTCGGTTTGGGGGTAGGGGGCAGAGAGACTAACTGGGGTGTTGAAAACATTCCAAAGTTGAACCGTGGGTGACGGTTGCACAACTCTGTGAATATACCAAAAAAACAAAACATCTCATTACATACTTCAAATGAGTGAATTTTATGGTATATGAGTTCTATCTCAAGCTGTTAAACATTTAATTCTGAGAGAATTACATGGTCTATAAAAACACCCCTAATATTTTATTGGTGTTAGTAACTTTTTTTTTTTTAACCAATTATTTCTGGTGTGTGATGACTCATACTTTAGGTTATATATATGCTCTCGGGAAAGGCAGACCGGAGAAGGTAATAGGGCTTCAGACAAGGACCAGGTCCCAGGTACAAAAATGCAGGGAGTGGATTTGCTCAGTGTGAAAGTTCTTCAGTCTTTCACTGTGTTTCCCCTACCCCTTACAGATGCATGTTTGCGCATGCCTCCTCCTGCTCTATCTCTAGAGTCATTCCTCTGTGTTCTAGAGCCTTAAAGAACATCCAGCTGATTCTCCAACAGGAGGGCAGAACAGAGTCTTCAGGGCAAAAAAGGAGACAGGAGGTAGTTTTTATAGTTTGAAAAAGTGCAGGTTGCCTTGTAATGTATTTATTTCATTATTATTTTATTGAGGAGCCCCTTTCTTTCTGTGTGATATTCTTAAAGAATAATTACAGGGGTGCCTGGATGGCTCAGTCAGTTGAGAGTCCCACTCTTGATTTTGGCTTGGGTCATGATCTCATGAATCTCATGGAATTGAGCCCCGCATTGGGCTCCAGGCTGAGCATGGAGCTTGCTTAAGGTTCTCTCTCGGTCGGTGAAGTGTCTGAGTTTTGATTTCAGCTCAGGTCATGATCTCCTGGTGTGTGAGATTGAGCTCCCCACTGGGCTCTGTGCTGACAGCACAGAGCCTGCTTGGGATTCTCTTTCTCCATCTTTGCTTCTCCCTTACATGTGTTCTCTCTCTTGCTCTCAAAATAAATAAACAAAAAAATAAAAAAAGATTCTCTCCCTCTGCCCCTTTCTCCTGGTCACATGTTCTCTCTCTCTAAAGAATATATATATATATATACAAAAAAAAGAGTAATTACAAACCACAATCCAGGTTCATGATATGGAATGCTATCACACCCTAAAAGTGCCCAGCTCCAGCCCCCTCTACATCCTTTCCCCACTGTAACCCTCTCCTTTCCCCTGAAGTAACTACTTTTTCAAATCTCCTAATCATTTTTAGTTTCTTGGTCCCTGTAGATCTTCTAAAGCTTCTCTTGTATTTATTTATACATAACCTGTATATGTAGAACTATATTTATATAACAATACCTGAATCCCACAAACCTTAAAATTTACCTCTTAGAAAGGAAAAGCCTATTTATTTTCATTCTAATAATTTAATATCATCCTTGGTGCGACTGTTCTCTTCTCCCCCATGGTGCCTTCCTTCCTTGTGTGCTTAGTTGCTTTTGACAGTGAGGAGATCACTTTCTTTGGAAAATTATTTTGTAAAGTTATTTGTGGCCTAGAAAAGTATTCCTTTTTTGTAAAGGATTATTATTGAAATATTCATAGCTTGGGGCCTGGGTGGCTCAGTCAGTTAAGCCTCTGACTTCGGCTCAGGTCATGATCTCATGTTCGTGGGTTCGAGCCCCTTGTTGGGTTCTGTGCTGACAGCTTAGAGCCTGGAGCCTGCTTCAGATTCTGTGTCCCCCTCCTTCTCTGCCCCTCCCCACTCATGCTCTGTCTCTCTCTGTCTCAAAAATAAATAAAATATTAAAAAAATTTTTTAAAGAAATATTGATAGCTTGGAGTCCTTTGAACCAACCACTTACTTGATGCAAGTTTGGGCTTAGACGTGAAAGAAGTCCATGTATGTTTACAAATTCTCATGAATGGCTACCCTCCTCTATTTAGTATTGAGATAGGTGGGTTTTTTGGGTGTATATATGTTTTATTTTGTTTTGTTTAGAGTAGGGGGATGGGAAGTGAATCACAGGGATATATGTACCTTCTGGTTCATGCTCACCTATAGAATGTAAACTTTTGGGATACAAGTTTTATGGGATAGTTTTCTTACTAGATCTCTCCCTGGAAAGGCTGGGGCTTTAATATCTGACCGTTTCTTCCTACTCTAGGATACCATCAAAATCTAAACTTGTGGGGCACCTGGGTGGTTCAGTAAGTTAAGCATCTGACTTCGGCTCAGGTCATGATCTTGCGGTTCATGAGGTGGAGCCTCATGTCGGGTTCTGTGCTGACAGCTCAGAGCCTGGAGCCTGCTTCAGATTCTGTGTCTCCCTCTCTCTGCCCCTCCTCCTTCTCTCTTTCTCTCCCTCTCCCTCTCTCTCTCTCTCTCAAAAATAAATAAACATTTTTAAAATCTTGAAAATGAAACAAACAAACCCTAAACTTGTGATCAGCCTAATTCAGCAATTCCCCTCAGTGCAGAAGGTGTTGGAGTTACCTCTCTAACTTCCTGCTTTCTAGTAACTCCTAATTAACTCATTAGATCTGTGATGTTTTGAAGGGTATATATGTATACTTATATATGTATATATCCTGCCATAGTACTAGCTGTGAAGCCCTACAAGAAGATAATTTTAAATTTGTAAAATGAAATCTCTATTGGGTTTCATATTACAATGATTGAAAGTAAAGCCTGAGCAAATCTTTTTAACTTGAAGTGCTGCGTGAATGATTCTTCCTGTGACCGAGGGTGGAGAACAGAGGGGAGTAAGAGAAGGGGGATGCTTTGCATATTTCCCTTAGAAGAGTTTATCAGAGTTTCTGAGTGGAAGGACATGATTTATGCCGAAGGTGAGTATGTATATGTATATATGTAAAGTATATCAAAAGATGGTTTGGATTTTTAAAAATTTAGAAACATGATTCCATAACTGTATTGAGTCCTGTTTTCTGAAATTGTAATTGCACTTCTACAAATTCTACAATGGAAAGGCTCTTTTACATTTTGGGTCTTTGACTTCTTAGATAATCTGTTGAAAGCTATGGACACTTTTCTCTGGAAATAATCCACACATGTATACATATGCAAATTTTGATTATAATTTTTGATGGTGAGCAGGGGAGGGTCAGAGAGAGAGGGAGACACAGAATCTGAAGACAGACTCCAGGCTCTGAGCTAGCTGTCAGCACAGAGCCCGACGCGGGACTCGAACCCACAAATTGTGAGATCATGACCTGAGCTGCAGTTGGACGCTTAACCAACTGAGCCATCCAGGTGCCCCCAAAAAGGAAATAATTTGGGGTACCTAGCTGGTGATTCTTGATCTCAGAATTGTGAGTTGACAGCAGAGCTTACTTAAAAAAAAAAAAAGGAAGTAACTCTCTCTCTATACTAATGAAGACAGATACTAAAGATACAATGTCAAGTAATAAAACAAGTTGTGGAACAGATTAGAATGATTTTGTTTGTGTATATTTTATGTGACTATGATTCCATTGGTGTACACACATTGAAAAAATCTGCAAGGATACACAAAAGCTTGGATATTGTTAGTAGATGAATATTGTGGAGACTTTTTTCTTTTTATTTAAGATTTTTTTTTTAGTTTATTTATTTTGAGAGAGAGGTTTAGGGGCAGAGAGAGAGGAAGAGAGAGAATCCCAAGTAGTCTCCACACTGTCAGCACAGAACCTGATGTGGGGCTTGAACTCACAAACATCAAGTTTATGACCAGAGCAGAAACCAAGAGTTGGTCAGTCAACCGAGTGGGCCACCCAGGTGCCCTGAGGCTTTTTTCTTTAAACCAAGTAATATTTGGACCTTCCTTCTACTGTAAACTTGTATTCCTTGTCTATATTAAGAAAAAAAAAACCCTAAGTTAAAAAAGATGAATCATTCTTCTAAAATAAATGTTTTGGGGCAGCTGGGTGGCTCAGCCAGTTGAATGTCTGACTCTTGATTTCGGTTTACGTCATGATCCCAGGGTCGTGGGTTTGAGCTTTTCATTGGGCTCTGTACTAAGCATGGAGTCTGCTTGGGATTCTCTCTCTCTCTCTCTCTCTCTCTCTCTCTCTCTCTGCCTTTCTCTCTTGCTCTCTCTCTTTCAAATAAAATAAAAATAAAATGTTTTACAGTCTTTATAATCTACTCTAAAGAACAAAACAGATATTATGTATTTATTGCCTCCAAATGAGATCCTTTCATCTAACTTAAAACTTTGATCTCCTTATAAACTTTGTTTTCCAAAAGGTTAAAAGACATTTTTGGACTTTCCTTCTTTTTTTTTTTTTTTTTTTTTTTTTAATGTTTTTCTTACTTTTGATACAGAGAGACAGAGCACAAGAGGGGGAGGGTCAGAGAAAGAAGGAGACATAGAACCGGAAGCAGGCTCCAGGCTCTGAGCTAGCTGTCTGTCAGCACAGAGCCCGATGTGGGGCCCGAACCCACGAATGTGAGATCTGACCTGAGCCAAAGTCGGAGGCCTAAACAACCAGCCACCCAGGCGCCCCTGGACTTTCCTTCTTAACTTGATTTATCATTGTCCAGTGACCTTGGGTTTGCTTCTCTTCTTCACATTTTCAATTTCTTGTTTATGTGTAATGCCTGAGCATTCTATGAATAAAATTCAGACATATGAAAATTGTAAACTATATTGAGAATATTGCTTGAGTTTCTACTTTTACTTCTAATATTGCTTGAATTCCCTTATTTCATGACCTACTAAGTCATACATAATGGTTTTTATACAAAATGTTTCATGGATTGTTAACTCAAATTATGCTGTTAGAGTCAACTACATGAAATGAAGTAATTAGAAAGCTACCGTGTTCTTACATAATGATCTTTGTCTCAAATATTAAGGGACTGTATCTGTCCTATATTTGCACAGATGGATTTATTGGCAGAGAACAAAATTAATTCTAATCTTTACTAGATATTAAATTTCTCACCTGCTATTTCAAGCTTAATTATATCCTTTTTTTTTTAAAGCAGAGAAGATTTTCTAACTCTATTTCTGATATAAAGCATTTTGGGTAACATTAGAAAAGAGACCCTCTTCCTGGCTTCTGTTAGAGTGGGGTTTGGAATGAAGTAAAGAAATGGGGATACTAATCACAGAAATGACTACAAAAGAAAGCCAAGTACTGTTGATGAGGAAAGTTTCATAGACAAACTAGTCAAGAGTCTGGTTACCTATCCCTTTTTTTAATAAAAAAAATTTTTTATTAAGTAATCTCTATGCTAAGTATAGAGCTTGAACTCATGACCCTGACTGAGATCAAGAGTTGTGTACTTTACTGACTGAATCAGCCTGACACCCCGTTCTCTCACTTTTTGTCAATGAAAGGGGCTCCATTTTCTTGGAAGTTTTCAGACTTATACCACTAATGCATTCATTCACACATGAGCACTGACCTCTCCTGTGCAGAGGGTAGATGATTGGCCGAGGATAACCTCTTGGGGATGCAAGAATTTTCCTGGGACATACCTTAATGGGGATTCCCTCCAACAGATGGCTACCATTGCCACCTTGCATTTGGTATTTGGTGACAACTTTCTTAGGTTCATCTTAACTCTTATTGAATCAAACCACCTTACATTTAATTCTAACCTTCAAAAATAAAGAAATTGGCAATATTTGGCAATTTGTAACCCACCTTCCTCTCCCTCATATCTATGTTTAAATAGTTGTCCCATTTTATGAATCCAATCTCCTTCATCCTACAGATTGCCTTGGTCTTGACAGAGTCTTCCATAATAATCATGGGATACTCTGTTTTTGTATTCTGAATTCTCTCTCTGTTTTTTAATGTTTTATTTATTTTTTGAGAGAGAGAGAGAGAGAGAGAGAGAGATGGAGACAAAGCATGAACGGAGGAGGGGCAGAGAGAGAAAACAGAGAATTCAAAGCGAGTTTTATGCTGACAGCAGTGAGCCCAATGGGAGGGCCAAAGTTGGATGCTCAATAGACTTAGCCACCCAGGTACCCCTGATTTATTTATTTAAAAGTTGTTTTCAATGTTCATTTATTTCTGAGAGGGGGGGGGAGACAGAGGATCAAAAGCAGGTTCCAGGCTGTCAGCACAGAGCCTGACACTTGACTGGAACTCATGAACCATGAGCAGAGTCTGACCTGGGGCTCAAACTCATGAACCATGATATCAAGACCTGAACTAAAGTCAGATGCTTAGCCAATTGAGCCACCCAGGTGCCACCCTAAATTGTCCTTTAAAGAGGTAAACTTGGGGCGCCTGGGTGGCTCAGTCAGTTAAGCGTCGGCTTCAGCTCAGGTCATAATCTCACAGTTTGTGGGTTCGAGCCCCACATCGGGCTCTGTGCTGACAGCTCAGAGCCTGGAGCCTGCTTCAGATTCTGTGTCTCCCTCTCTCTCTGACCCTCCCCTGCTTGCACTATGTCTCTCTGTCTCTCAAAAATAAATTAAAAACCTAAAAAAAAAAAAAGAAGTGACAACTGTTTAAAAAAAAATAAAGAGGCAAACTTGATCATTGTGTTCACTAGATTAAAGATCTTCAGTGAGTCCTAACTTCCTAAGGATACAGTCCTGACTCTGTTGAGATTTTTATAACTTAATCCATTCTCTTCTGCATTTTCCTACCCTCTCCCTGTATACCTTTTGCTCCTTTCTCTTATTTATTTTCCTGCTTGCAGCTTGATATCTGCTATTCCCTGTTCCTGTAATTTTTGCCCTTTCTTTATCTGGCAAACTCGTATTCATCTTTCATATCTGTTATCATCCCTTCTACAAAACCTTCCTGAATTAATCTCTGTGTTCCTGTCCTCTCTTAACCTTTAGAAGGTGTTTCTCACATCTTTCATCACTATACTGTAATTTTAGATTCCTGCCTTCCCGAGAGAGCAGACCCCATGTCTTGACCATCTCTGATTCTAGGACCTCCATAGTGCCTGACTCAATCCAAGATTTTTTTTTCACTTATATGTTGCATATCCAAATCCAGTTCATATGCCTTTCTTTAAAAAACATTTTTTTTAACATTTATTAATTTTTGAGAGAGAGAGACAGAGTGTGAGCTGGAGAGGGGAGAGGGAGAGGGAGACACAGAATCTGAAGCAGGCTCCAGGCTCTGAGCTGTTAGCACAGAGCCCAGTGCTGGGTTCGAACCCATGAACTGTGAGATCATGACCTGAGCCAAAGTTGGACGCTTATCTGACTGAGCCACCCAGGTGCCTCAGTTCATATGTCTTTCTAAGGTGACTGATCTTTCCCTAAGAACAAAGCTGGCTATTACAAAATGGACCCCAGATGAGCCTGGTGACCTAATGGGCAGCTGGGATGCCCTGTCTTTATTATTATTGTTTTGTAATTTTGTATGTGTATGTTTATGGACATTTATAGGGATAGTCATAAAGCAAGAAAGAGGCAAGGGCTAATCAGAGAATTTCACTTCTTCCTAATTTTAAGCCTCCTACTCCAGTAATATAAAATGGACAAGCTATAGATTCCAGAAAATTCTCCATCCAAGGTCTTTCTTCTTGTCGTATAGAACTAGGCCTAGCTTATTGGGTAGATGTAGCCACACTTCTTCTGGAACCACTTTCTCATATCTCATAGTTATTTTGATTACTCTTTTAAAAATGTTGTTTCTAGTTCTTTTAAAAAACTATTAATATAGGAGAATTGTGGTCAAGATCAACCGCAATTGTTAAAAAGACTGATCCACCTGACACTTCAGATGTTTTCAACTCACAAATCAACTGGTGTTTCACTATCTATTTGTTTGTTTCTCTGCTAGACTGCTTATTTTTCCTTCATCTCGTGATCTCATGCTTCCGCTTTCTTCTTTCAGTCACTTGATGTGCATTTCACTGCTCTGAATATCATCTTGCTAATGAACTAATTTTGTGCTTTATAAAGATCATAGTGACTCTTCTATTGATCTGACATTTTTAGGAGTGGGAGGATTGAAAGAACAATATCAAGCCCTTCAGGCATTGTGTATTTGCTTCTTTTAACATCAGTGAGACATTCTCTTCTATCAGTACTTGATACTGTCAGTGTTTGATTCCTGTATTATCAAGAGAACAGCTCGAAATGAGTCTCCTTGTAGCATGAAGTTTGCCAAGATGCTAAAGTCATCACATCAGCTCATGGCATCAACGTGGTTATTAGCTAGGCAGCAGTGGTCGTGTAATTTGTCACTCATTTGATCTATTTTATTTTTATATTCAGTAATAACCCTACAAGAACTTAACAACTGGTGCCGCCCCTAACTTTTGGTTCCCTGGGGCAGCTTTCTGCTGCCCTTGGTTTCAAATAGAGAAGTTTCCCGAGCCGTGGCCTGTGGCCTGGGGGCCCTGTGTGCAGAGGGCCCACACAAAAAGCACGGGAAGACCATGAATGGTGCTGCTTGTGGAGACAACACGAGGGACTGGAATTTGGTGTGGGAAGCAGAGCCCTGTTGCCGAACATCTCGCAGGTGAGGTTGTGATAGCGCCAGCTTGGCACAGTGTCTTTGTAGTAACCCAGGCAAGGCGCCTCTTAAATCGTGATGTGCGTGATGATGAAGCATCAGTTTGAGGAGGATAAGAAATGTATCGTTTGACATAATTGCACTGTCACTATTCATACAATTGACTTTTATTTTGTTTATTTTATTTTTTAAGTAGGCTTCATACTCAGCATGAAGCCTAATGCGGGGCTTGAACCCACGACCCTGAGATTAAGACCTGAGATCAAGAGTCACACGCTTAACCGACTGAGCCATCCAGGCACCCTACGAGTTGCTTTTTATTTTATTATTTTTAAAGTCTATTCACTTTGAGAAAGAGAGAGAGCAAAAGCAGGGGATGGGGGGATGGGGGCGGAGAGAGAGAGAGAGAGAGAGAGAGAGAGAGAGAGAGAATCCCAAGCAGGCTCCACAATGTCAGTGTAGAGCCCGACATGGGGTTTGACCCCATGAACTGTGAGATCATGACATGAGCCGAAATCCAGAGTCGGACTTTTAACCCGGTGCCCCAAGAGTTGCCTTTTAAATTGATTTGCCTAAGAAGATAGATTACATGATGTTTCTTCTTTTTTGCCTCCCTTGTAGCTCTTAGGATAGTAACGTCTTGTGTGCAATAGATGCTGAATAAATATTTGTTAACAAAACTAGGCACAGAGAAAGAAATGGAATAGCTTGACGTACAAGTCCTGTGGGAGGCCTGCTCTGGGCTGAGAGCCATGCTGCCCTGTTCCCAAAGCCAAAGGGCCCTTCCTCCACGCCTCCCACCAAAATCCTTGATTTCTGCGCCAACCAATGCAAAATGGCCCGCTCCCATGATCAAAACCAGATTCCTTTCTAATACGCAATACTAGGATAGGATCTTCAAAAGCCCTTCAAAGTAACCAGAAAAGTTAGGAGCCGCCAGGGCAGGAAACAGCAGCGCGCCCCTTAAAACGAGGGTCTGCACTGAGTCCTTGGCCAAACAAGTAATGGAAATTGACAAAGCTCCCAAACTGAGGAGAACCTAGCACATGGAGAGGTTGGGGAGTCAGACCGAGTCACGTTCCCCAGGCAGCCTTCTCCACTGAGGTCACACCGGTAGGGGAGCTGAGTGGCACCCATGCCTGTGTTCCTCCAACACTGACGTGCACATGAAAAGACCTTTCCCAGCTGAGAGCCAAGTCATGACCACCCCTGAGAGCAGAACACCTTCACAGCGTCCTTTGCTTTGCAGTAAACCCTTATGTCCTGAATCACTCTCAGCCTTTTTCCTAATAGGTATATTGTTATTGTGACTAGTATGATCATCATTTATTGGGTATATGCAACGTGCCATACATTAACTATTGTCATTTCATCTGTGAGGAAAGAGAAGCCCAGAGAAGTTAGTTTACTTGCCCACAGTCACACAGCTAGTAAATAGGAAAGCCAGGGTTGAAACCCCCGCAGTCAGACTCCAGAACGGAACTCTTATCAACTACCCTACACTGAAACATACCCTTCAGGAAGCACAGCCAACATGATTATTCAGGTGTTCTGTAAGTTCTGTAAGTAAGACAGTGCATTTCTATATAATACTACCCTGTGCTGGGGCGCCTGGGTGGCTCAGTCGGGTAGGCGCCCGACTTCAGCTCAGGTCATGATCTCACGTTTCATGGGTTCTAGTCCCACAATGGACTCTGCGCTGATAATGTTGAAACTGCTTGAGATTATGTCTTTCCTTCTCTCTCTGCCCCTCCCCCACCCATGCGTGCTCTTTCTCTCTCTCACTCTCAAAATAAGTTAAAAAAAAATACTACTTGCAACGTGGATGGACCTCGAGGGTGTCATGCTAAGTGAAATAAGTCAGGCAGAGCAGGACAGATACCATATGTTTTCACTCATGTGTGGAACAGGGGAAACTTAACAGAAGACCAAGGGGGAGGGGAAGGAGGAGGGAGGCAAACCATAAGAGACTCTTAAATACTGAGAACAAACAGGGTTGATGGTAATGAGTGAGAGGGGAAAATGGGTGATGGGCATGGAGGAGGGCACTTGTTGGGATGAGCACTGAGTGTTATATGGAAACCAACTTGATATTAAACTATAAAAGAATACTACTCTGTGCATATATAGATATTATTATTTATATATAGATATTAATTATAATTATATTATATATCATATATTAGAAAATAGTTATTAATGTATATTACTGAAGATTCTAGGGGCAATTGTTTTATAAAAATAAGATACTGTACAGTATATATATATGTACACCCCAGTGTACTCTGTACAGGTGACCCTCGAGCAAGGGTTTGAACTTGCAGGTCCACATACACGCCAATTTATTTTGGATGAATACAGTGCAGTACTGGAAATGTATTTTCTTTTTATGATTTTTTTAAGTAACATTTTCTTTTTCTCAAGCTTACTTTATTGTAAGAATATCGTATATAATATATAGAACATGCAAAATTTGTGTTAATTATCTGCTTATGTTATTGGTAACACTTCCAGTCAACAGTAGCTGTGAGTAGTTAAGTTCTGGGGGAGTCAAAAGTTCTATGCAGCTTTCTGACTATGTGGGAGGTCGGTGCCCCATGCTCCACGTTGTTGGTCAAGGGTGTCCTTATATATTGGTCCTCTGTGGTATCCGTAGTAAGTTGGTTTTTCTACACAGAGCCACAAATTCATGGTAGCAAATATTACACTTCACTCTAGAGATGAGAAGTGTTTTTAGCCCTTTATAGAACTTAACGCCACAGCAATCCCGTAAGGACATAGAATAGGTTTTACTGTTGTGTCCTATGCATCATGGGTGCCAGGCCTTGGTTTATAAGACTTTCAAGAGGGTGTAAAATATTTGAGTCTTGAAAAAAGAGTTACTGGCACTATACCATGAATAAAAACTGCAAAATCAAAATTAACAAAAAAATAAATGAAATGGTGTCATAATCCGCCATTATGTTAGCATCACTAATTGTTCAATGTACTATTAACAAAATTCCACTACATTTGAAAACACTTTGTGGATTAGGAATTTTTTCATTTTCTGAAGTAGGTATGTGTGCCAAGGAATCACAGCTAATCATAAACGAAATGAGTTTCACATATGTAATTTTATTTTATTATTAAAAAAAATTTTTTTTAATGTTTATTTTTGAGAGAGAGAGCAAGAGTGGGTGAGTGGCAGAGAGAGAGGGAGTCAGAGAATCTAAAGCAGGCTCCACACTCTTGATGCAGAGTCCGATGTGGGGCTCAAATTCATGAACTGTAAGATCATGACCTGAAATCAAAAGTCCAATGCTTAACCAACTAAGCCACCCAGGGGCCCTGTTATTTTACAGAAACTCGCTGGCTGCCTCCTCACTGAATCTTGTGAGATTGTGCCTGGAAGCAGTTGGTACTATACATGAACTTGGAGATTTCCCTGTGTGCCATATCCCTGGGACAGTTGATAACAAACTGAAATAAAACCACTGTTAGCCTATCTGGAGACACAGACATTATAGAAAAGGAGGGCAATGTCACAGATGACTTCAAGTTCGATTATTACTCAGTCCTGGGTTTGAAATTCTATGATTTTGAGGTAGTAACTTCTCCATGCCTCAGTTTCTTCCTTTATAAAACCAGATGAGGGGTGCCTGGGTGGCTCAGTCGATTAAGTGTCTGACTTCAGCTCAGGTCATGATCTTACAGTTCATGGGTTTGAGCCCAGCCTCAGGCTCTGGAGCTGACAGCTCAGAGGCTGGAGCCTGCTTCAGGTTCTGTGTCTCCCTCTCTCTTTGCCCTTCCCCTGCTCACATTCTCTCTCTCTCTCTCAAAAATAAATAAACATTAAAACAATTTTTTGGAAAAAACCCCCAGATGATAATAAAAGTAGCTACTGAGTTACTGTGAAGTTTTAATAAGATAATGTATGTGTTCTCTGCTTGCTAGGACTATGAACAGATTATAAAGTGCTCAACAAATGTTAGCTCTTTGTATTATGATTTGCCTTCCTATCTTATCAATCTTTTGATTATTTGTCCAGGACTTAAAAAGCACCAGGAGATAGGCATTTTATATATTTTTATATATTGCTGATCAAGTAGAGAAGGCATTGCCCCTGTAAAGGGACATTATCTAGCATAAATATTACTTATTTATTTAATCTTAAGTATTTTTCTTTTCTTTTTTATTTATTTAGAGAGAGTGAGAGTATGAGCAGGGGAGGGGCAGAGATAGAGAGGGAGGGAGAGAGGAAGAGAGTGAATCCCAAGCAGGCTCTAAGCTGTCAGTGCCGAGGACTATGCAGGACTCGATCCCACGAACCACGAAATCATGACCTGAGCTGAAGTCAAGAGTCAGATGCCCAATGGACTGAGTCACTCATGCGCCCCGAAAGACTTTTTATTTTCAACTATGTCTACACCCAACTCACAACTCTGAGATCAAGAGTTGCATGCTCCACCGACTGAGCCAGCAGGCACCCATCCACTACTAGGAGTTCTGAGCCAATAAAAGTAAAAACAATAAAACATCATAAATACACACCTAAAATATATTGAGAGCCTATAGGACAAACATTCTACTATATGCTTCAACATTATCTCATTTTACTTAAGCCTCTAATCCTCTGGAATGCTAAATGGCTTTCACTCCATTTTATAGATGAGCCAAGTGTGGTTCAGAGACAGTCACTTTCTTCTGATTACAACACAGCCAAGAAGTCATGGCTACTGAGTTTGAAACTATGAATGTCTTTTTTACTGTTCTATTCTTTCTTCCAATAGAGTGTGTTCCAAACTCATTGGTAGGAGTTTACATTTGAGGAGGCAATCTATGAAATCAATAATAGGATACAGAAGCTTGAAAGGAAATTAAAACTATTTCCTGACAGGCATATATCCAGTAGCTTTCTGTTTTCATCTATGCAGACATGTTTGTTAAAACTAGGAAATACCTGGGGTGCCTGGGTGGCTCAGGCAGTTAGGCACCTGACTCTGAATTTCGGCTCATGTCATGATCACATGGTTCCTGAGATCGAGCCCCAAGTCAAGCCCTGTATCAAGCCCTTCGTCAGGCTCTGTGCTGACAGTATGGAAACTGCTTGGGAATCTCTCTCTCTCTCTCTCTCTCTCTCTCTCTCTCTCTCTTTCTCCCCCTTCCTGGCTCACGCTTTTTCTCTTTCTCTCTCAAAATTAATAAATAAACTCAAAAAGAATTTGAATTTTCTTTTTTATGTTTATTTTTGAGAGAGAGAGAACACGAGCAAGGGAGATGAAGAAAGAGAGGGAGACACAGAATCCAAAGCAGGCTCCAGGCTCTGAGCTGTCAGCACAGAGCCCGACACGGGGCTCAAACTCTTGAATTGTAAGATCATGACCTGAGCAGAAGCTAGAAGCTTAACCAACTGAACCACTCAGGTGCCCCAAGAATTTGAATTTCTAAAAATAAAACAAAGCTGGGAAATACCTGAACATCCATATATAGCTCCAAAACATTTCAGGTCCATAAAGTGTTGGGACCGGCATCTGCTTTTGCATTTCATTGACATATTATTGTAAAAATATTTTATTTTGTAAATTTGTAAAAATTTTACAAAATAATTTGTGAAAATTATTTTGTCAGTGAAGCCAAACAAAAGTCATATATATGTTCTTTCAACTTAAAGCATGCGTGACTTCAACAGAACTGTTGTATATGCAGCCGTAAATGCAATATTTAGATTTGTAAACATTTTTGATAAATACCAAATGTACATGGGATCAACATCACGTGGATTTTGCAGTTAATTTTAGTGGTGTGATGGATAACTCAAGAGGGTGTGAGTTCTAAGGTCAAGCTCTAAACCAAAGCATCAAGTGATTTTAGCAGTTGTCTAAATTATGGTATGCTCCCAATTTAAAAATGTTTGTACTGTAATTTCAGGTTTAAAATGTAAAAGCTGTTTTCTAAATTTGGGATTGAACTAGTACAAGTGGCTTTGATATCACTATTGAATTGGCTTTAAAGACTTAATTAGACCACCATCCTTAAAAGCTGCTTTCTTACAAAGCTTAATAGGGTTAGTTACTCTTTTAAAGGAGGCAATTTGTTTACACTGAAAACTTCCAGTAAATTGCTAAAAAGAATAAAAACAAACACATAGACTTTGAAACTTACACTCTTCAAAAACAAAAAGAAGAAAAAGAGGAAATCGGTGTCTAAAAATTAGTAGATTTTCCTTTACAGCTTGTCTTTGATTTATAAATTTCTGTTTCCTACCCCGGGGAGGTGGGGGGAGGGGGTTGTGAAGGGTAAGTCACGGTGCTTTGGATGCAAGTTGTCTTCTGGGTGATGTTAATTTGTTGTAGGTTTTCAAGGCTGCTTATTCAGCAGAGGCTGTATTAGTTTTTGGCTGCAGAAAGTCAAAGATTTACAGAAGACTGCTCTGTGGATAGCTGTGGCTCTAAACCCTTTAGTTCTCCTTATTTGAAAACTTCTATGTTCTTGTTTTTCTTTAAAATTTTTAATGATTATTTTTTTAATTTTTTAATGCTTTTTATTTATTTTTGAGAGACAGAGAGAGACAGTGCGAGCAGGGGAGGGTCAGAGAGAGAGGAAGATACAGAATCTGAAGCAGGCTCCAGGCTCTGAGCTAGCTGTCAGCACAGAGCCCGACACGGGGCTCAAACCCATGAACCATGAGATCAGACCTGAGCCGAAGCCTGATGCTTAATGACTGAGCCACCCAGGTGCTCCTTAATGATTATTTTTGAGAGAAAGAGACACAGTGCAAGCAGAGGAGGGGCAGAGAGAGAGGGAGACACAGAATCCAAAGCAGGCTCCAGGCTCTGGGCTGTCAGCCCAGAGCCAGATGTGGGGCTCGAACTCACAAACCTTGAGATCATGACCTGAGCTGAAGTCGGATGCTTAACCGACTGAGCCACCCAGGAGCCCCTGGAAACGTCTATGTTCTTGATCAGTGTTGACAAGTGGTGCACTCAGGAACACCGTGAATTTATAAAGTCCTTCATAAGAAGATAGTATTAATATTGATGAAATTAGTCTTTAACACTTTGGTGAGCCAGCTGGAAACCTTTCCTATCTTCCCATCCCCCACGACTAGAAGAACAGGTAAGGAAACAATCTCATCTGACCAGAACATCCGCAACTGGGACTGGCTCCTGGTACCCAGCCCCCCTCCCTCCACAGAGATGTCACGGCTGCTGGCGAGGTCATCAGGAAACCCTATTCCTACATGAGGAGCTGTTTCTGAGTTCTCTCAAAGTGGAAAAGCAAGGGTTTATGCTGATTGTCTATGGCTTTGCCCCAAATCAAACTGACTTTCAACAGCATGTCCCAGTATAATCCTAGTGGAAGTCATTACTTGTTTGCTAGGGACCCTGGGAAGATGGGGTGCTGCAGGAGCCTTGGAAGACTTCCGAGAAAGAGGAAAAGTAGAGAACAAAAGCTTATTGAGAACCTACTGTATCCCATACACTGTGTTAAGTCCTTTACATCTGTCATATTGTTTGGGCTTCCTGGTTGCCCTGAGAAATAGAGATCTCCATTTTATTGGACAACGCAAACCCGTCCAGTGAGTGGTTAGCTCTCTCTTGCCGGAAGGCCCTTCCAGGCCCCCGTCCCTTTCCATTACAGAGCAGAAAGAGAAATGTGGCTGGAGTAGAGGAGGGGCGCGGCGGGGCGGGGAGGGAAGAAGAGGAAAAACCCACTAAATTAAAAAAAAAAAAGATAAATGTGAGAGAACTCTGAAACTCTGCCAGTAGTTATTTAAGGTTAACTCTACCTGGAGTGAGGGTAACTCCAAGAAAGACTGGAAATTAGGCACCCCTTGACCCACGTTCTAGTTTCTGGGTCCCACTGGGTCATCTTTGCCATTTCAGGAGGAGCCTAGTTTTGGGAAGCTATTTGGTAAATTCTCAACATAGTGCTCATTCTGCCCAGAGACATTGCTATGCAATAGGAAAATTCTGCCCAAAGTTTGAGAAGTCTCTGCAAATACATTTGAGAAGAGAACATTTTAGGGTGATCCAGTTTCAAGGTTATCCTTGCAGAAATACCTCTTTTTTTTCCTTTAATTTTTTAAAAATTTATTTTGGGGGGCATGCAGAGAGAGAGGGGGCAAACTCACAAAGAACCATAAGATCATGACCTGAGCTGAAGCCAACTGAGTCACTGGAATATTTTTTTAAGTGTTAAATTCATTTGGGGTTGCTCTGAAGTGAGTACTTGTGTCCCTCCTACCCCCATTCACATGTTGAAATCTTAACCCCCAAGGTAATGGTATTAGGAGGTGGGGCTTTTGGGGGGCACCTCGGTGGCTGAGTTGGTTAAGTGTTCAGCTTTGGCTCAGGTCATGATCTCTCCATCTGTGCGTTCCTGCCTGCACTGGGCTTTGTGCTGACAGCTCAGAGCCTGGAACCTGCTTTGGATTCTGTGTCTCCCCTTCTCTCTCTGCCTACACCCCCATCCCTGCTCATGCACTGGCTTGCTCTCTCAAAACATTAAAAAAATGTTTGTTTTAAAAGAAAAGAAAAGAAGGTGAGGCTTTGGGAAAGTGAATAAGACATGAAGGTGGAATTTTCATGAATGGGATTAGAACTCCTTTACACCTTCCACCATGTGAGGACCCAGTGAGAAGTCAGCAGTCTGGGATCGCGAAGAAACTGAAACTGCCGGTGACTTGATCTTGGACTTCCAGCCTCATCGATGGTGAGCAATGAATCTTGGTTGTGAAAGCCACCCAATCTACCATTATTTGTTGCAGCAGCCCAACAGACTATGACAGACACACTGCATGTCATATTATGGAAAATAGGATTTCTTAAGCAAAGTAATCGAGCATTTCAGTATTCAACACGTACGTAAAGTCAGATCACAGCTTCATATCAAAAGAACAACTCTATAGATCGAGGATACAGACTTTAAGCTGCAGGTATTGTGAATGTTAAAAATGGGAACAAAGACTGCCTAAAGCTTTTGCTTTTTCCCTATGCCTGAGGAGTCATTCCATTTTCTGGGTCAGAGGCTATGAGGCCATGGAAAGCACCACCTTGAATGTGACGCAAGTCCTGAGCTCCCAGCCCTAAGGGGATGGTGGCTCATGCTTGGGCCATTACCACGGAGAAGTAAGATCCTTCAAATCTATCTAAATAAGACAAAGTGACAAGAAGAAAAAAACCAAAAGCTCCACATGCCCAGGGGAGCTTTTGTTTATGAAATGGAAGCTGTTCGTGGGGACTCTGAGGTTTCACTGTGAACACAGGTTTCACCTCTAAAGCTAACTGAAGCCCCACGGCATGTCCACACGGGACGGGATTGCGGGCGAGGGCCTGGATAATCATCTCGTCTAGTAGATTTTCTCACAGAGGCTCATCTGGTCCCATTTGGAAAGACATGGAATGTTTCCTAAAAAGCCAAACTTCATTCCCTCGTACAGGCTTTCAGAAGCATTTGATGTCGTTTTAGTGTTTTGGATTCTCACCTGCCTATAAGGTATAAACAAATCGCTTTTGAGGCAAGTTCTCATCAGAGCGCACACCCTGGTTATCAGTCACAAAAGCCTGTCATCAGCCTCTGCTGTCTCGTCTAGAGTCTCCAGGCTGAATGCTCCCCACGTGTCTGAACACACCTCCCCCGCTGGTGGGGGCTGGACCCTCCTCCCTGAAAGAAGCAGCTGCCTGTAGAAGTCGGGGCAGGTCTAAGTCAGATGTGACTCAGCTCTTTGTGACCTGCCTTCTCGCTTCTCCTTGATGAGGCTGGTGTGCCGGCCCTACCTAGGAAAATATGTGCCCGGCTACCTCCCTTCGCCCTGCCTCAATCTGAAGAGGAAAACTCCCTTTTAAGAGGAATATTTAGAAGAATCTGTCACGGACCTCTTGGTACAGGATGGTTTTGCTCCCATTGCATGAAAGATTTTCTCCCTTTACCATGCACCCAACCACCGCCCATCTCCCTTTTCTCCCAATTTGCTTCTGGATGTTTCTCTCTTATCTGGATTTTCTCCCAGTTTGGGATTATCAATCTAAAATTAGAGCCTCGAGTTCATTAGTACAATCAGTAACACGTTGTAACTATTTCTTTCAAATGTTTTTCCTGTTCAAATATTTTTCTTCATTGCAAAATAATAAAAGTATTGATGTGCGTTGCTGTTTAAAATATAAATCTTTAAAACGTGAATGGACTTTTGACTTTTAACCTTACCGTTAATATGATATACATAGCTTTTTTTCTTTCTGCTGATTTAAGAAGCTTAGGTGAGGCTGCAAAATGTTGAAGGGGGCACCTCTGTCCCAGAGAAAGAGAGAGAAGAAAACCGTGTGACAAAAATACTTGGTGGGAAGTAGCGCAGGGACTCTTTGTCGACTTTCTCTTACCACTTTGAGAACTGTTTTTCCTTTAATAGAAGAGAAAAGAAAAGACAACCTACCTAAAATATTAATGCTATTGTCAGAGTTCCACGATAATCCAAAACAGAGTCATTTTGAAAGAGAAGGTAGGTTTCATTTCTGGCAGCGGATCCCCTCCACTGAGTTACATATTCCTTGACATGATTAATTCTGAAGCGACCTTGAGTTCATCCCACAGATGGAAAATCGAGAGTATAGTCATCGGCTAAGCATTCGTAAGGACTACCATCTGAGGTTTGATGTCGAATCAGGAGATAGTGTCTCACGCACATTCCACGGAGCGTGCTGGTCAAAACTCTCACATTCCAGATGCAGCAAGAATGCATGCATTGAGCGCGCAGACACACACACATACACACACACACACACACACACACACAGAGACAGCCCCTGCACACACGTGTTCTAACATAGTTATGACAGAGCATGCTCCCAAGCCTTCAAGCTTCCACAGCCTTCAGCCAAGAAGCTGCCCCAGAGATAGACTCAAGCAGTGGGTCGTGGTGGGCCTGACCTCTGATACCCACAGCTGCCCCACGCACTTCCCATGAGCCCCAGGGGCTCAGAGGAGGCTGAGTGATCAGGATGCTGAAGAAGTCCCAAGCAGGCATTCTGCTGCTTGCCCTTCGTTTTTCTCACTCTCGTCGTGTCCTGGAGACCACAAATCTGTTGGGGGCCTTCAGATAGGCCATGCTACCCGGTAGCGACAATAGTTACTAACAAATGATTAACGCGACAATGGTTCTGGCAGAACCAGAGTTTTTAAGTTATCTAATGCTCTTGTGGCTTCCTGGCTTCTTAAAGCATTTATTTTGTTTTTCCATCTATTTGTTGCAAGTGGAACACTGTGCTGAAGCCAAGCGGGCAACACAAAGCTCTGACTTCAAAGCCATTTCTTGATAAAACATCAAAACAGCCCAAACCAGTTGTTATCTGGAATTCTACAGATAATTCGCTGAAGCTCAGTGCTCATTAGCCACCGAGCGCTTCGGCAGCAAGGTCATTCTCATGGTCCTGCTGGGTTTTGTTAGTGTCTCCCGGCTTTTGTTAGGCAGGGAGAGGTTTGGACCGTCTCTCACTAAAATGCCATGTTAGCATACAGGGGACATTTGACTCCTCCTTGGCCTCATAGAGGCCAGAAATGTGAACTGTGCCCTCCCTGGCCCTGAGTGATGGTGCCATCATTTTGCTCCTCTTTCTTGACCTGGAAACACGGGTGCCTGCTTTCCACCATGAATGTTAGAAATATTGCCTTTTCAACGTTGTTCTGTAAAATGTGATGGTACTACATCATCATGAGGCACAGAGTCCCCCTGGTTGGGTTTGCCAGTGCTGTGGGTTCATTGTGGAGCCCCTCCCACATCTCCCAGTCTTCAAACTGCAGCCCATCTAATCCCTTTGCTTGAATCAAGCAGATGGTCTCACCACTCCTTCCCCCTTGCATTTTTCCACTTCCCACGTTCATGCATTCTCATGAAGCAAGCCATGTCTCCCTTTAAATGTGAAGACTCACCTGAAAGCCCACCGCCTCTTCCGAGGAGCCTCCCCTGATTAAGTGGGGATGCAGGAGCCTTCGAAGCATGACTGACAGACTCCCGATAAATGAGAACACACACACACACACACACACACACACACACACCCAAAACAAACACAGGAACTCACAAGAAGAGCAAATTACACATCTGCTACTTAAGGGCAGTGCACTTCTATGAGGATAAGGAGATCAGATTTATGGCAGATGGGGTACTTTTAGCGTTCTTGGGGGTTAGCAAAAACGCTGGTGTCCTCTCCCACACCAAGCTGTGTCTTTCCTTAGATCCTTCTTCCTTTTCTTTTTAGCTTCCTAGGTGCACAAGTGAAGGGGACCACCACTCACTGGATATGGATGGCACAAATGACACGGAAGGAAGCCGGTCCTGGCGGTGCCTCCTGGGTGGTAGATTGCACTCCCCAGGAGGAACCTGCGTCTGAGACCAGTAAATGCCCTCACCCCTTAGTGTGCTCAGGAAGCTTAACAACTCCATGCCCACATCCTTCCTGGGCAAACACGCCGGCTACGTTGGGATAAAGGACCAAACGCTCTAGAGAAGGCACTGCTGAAAGAATCGGGCAAGCTTCCTGGCAAGACTCCATGTCCAGCTTCCACTAAGGTTGCTGGAAAGCGAGGGGATCTGTAGAGAGCACTGGATAGGAGGCAACACATCAGGAGTAGAAACAGACATGTTCGCTCTCCTAAAGACTGCCCTCGTGGGCCAGCATTAATGCCCCTGGTGGAGGCTTGAGAGACTCATGGCAGAAAATGACCTGAACGAGGAGAAACACAGATGGAATGGTGAGAGCCGGCAGTTAGAACATGGCGCCACACACCGCTGCCACAGACGCTTTCTAGCTACAAAGCCACGCTAGGCAACCTTTAAGCAAAACAGTATTGACTTTGTGGTTGTAAAAACGTACCTTCGACTGCAGAACTCAGTTTTATGACACCTTGAATAAAAACAAAAAGTGGCAGTTATATAATGGACCCAGCTTTCCTTTTCTAGTCTTCCCAAAACACACACATGCTTCAGATCTAGAGTTTTTGCCGGCATTTTGAGAGTTTAACTAAACAAATAACTTTGAAAACGAAGAAATTTTCAGTCCTTGATTAGACTTGATGGTGTCTTCACTTCCCCCACTAAAACCATTGGGGGCAGTTTTTCACTAAATAAGGGATCTGACATGTTTTTGGATAAAACAAAGGCCAAGTCTGTCTGAATGACTATTTCTATATGTAAATCATGCTGGATAATGAATTGAAAAAGCTTCACCTGACAGGATACCAGAGTTTAGTACTTTCTATTTAATGCTCTGTATAGAGATCATTTGCTACATGTTGGAGCAGGGTATCTGTTGAATTATACAGCAGGTGGTTAAAAGCAATGGTGTGACCTGGCAACTTCCTTCTCTGAGGTGGTTGGCCAAAGGCCAAATACCGTTCAGATGTGTTCAGTGTTCCATCTCCCTGCAGGTCAGTGAACGGGCTCTCTGAGCGCGTCAGATCGCTCCTGAAGTAAGTGGACCTTATTCCTCACTGGACATTCATGTGCCTTCTTGGTGAATTTAAAGATGAAAATACCCAACTGAGATAAATTAGACTGGGTACAATGATTTGATTAAATAATACTTTTTTGGTGGGCTATAGTTATAAATAAATAATATTCCCCAAACCCTATGTGATAGCCATGATACTTGAGGCTGAGCAAAAATGTCTATTTACAGTTTCATGTGGTTGACATTCTGGTTCTCTTTCCAACCGGAGGAGTTTCAAATTAAAGATGGAAACAAAACCCTTTTCAAAGCTGGTAAGCCAAATTGGTATAGCATGAACACATGCTGATTTTAACAGATTAGGGTAACAAGAGACAAACTTGCTCTCCATTACAACTGTCTGAAAAAGCTGCTTTTAAGTTACCTATCCAGTTTCATCTTTCCTGCAGAACCAGTAGTGTCTGGTCAATGTTTAACGGGGGACTCTCTAGGACAAAAAGTATGCATATGCGTATGTGTGTTTATTATGCTTTCTACTAATATAAATGATTTGTGGCACATAATCTACAGATAATAATAAAATTCCCGGTGCTCTTTATTGCACATTCCCTAGAGCCAGTTGAGTCACACAGAATGCTTTTGTTGATTTTGGTCAAACTCTTGTATCCATAGCCAGCAAGTCAACTGTGATTTGACAAAATCATGCACTGAGTGTCATCCCAACCTGCTCTTTTCCTAATAAATGTATTATCATTGCATCTCCTATGTGATCTACTGTGGAATTATTTTTCACACCTTCATAGAAGTTACTTTCATTGAATTAAAACTCTTTCAACTTCCACTCTGGCCTATTTCAAGCTACAAGCGTGATGTCAGCAAACGCAGAGTTGAAACGTGGAGTTGTTGTAAGCAGCAATACCATTCTGTTGTATTTTACCACGTGAATGCAGTAGTTGTATAGTAGGAATAGTAAACTGTAGTCAAATGATGAGGAAGGTAAGAATTTTAAGTATTTATTACCTTTGTTTTTAATATAATTTACTTAAGTATAAGTTTATATCACTTAATTTATAATAACGACTGTGTTTAATCATGGGCTCATATCACGCCCTAAATTATAACAATTCGTCCCTGCAAGCCTGTATGAATCAGGTCTAGCATAACATTTTCATAACTTATGTTTCTTTTCATTCAGGCCCAGAGAAGAAAAATCTTGATCTTCAGAATGCTTTCTGAGCTATTCACAAAAGGGATTATAATTTAACTGAATGAGACAAACGTAAGTAAGGTTAGCATTTGCTATTATTTTTCCAGTAACTGCAAAGCCTCTTAAAACGGTCACACATAAAAATATACCATACATAGATCACCTTGGAAATAATATTCACTGACAATCATCTACGAACATAAGCTAAATGGACTTGCCCCATCCCTCTATGCTAAGAGGTATGAGTCATTGGCTTATTAAACAACGATCCTGTTTTTTTTTTAAACTGTAGAATTCTTACACAGGAAACCAGGTCGTGATATTGTTTTTCAGCCGTATTTATTTTGTGTATAACCATGGTGTCAGCAGCTGCTGTTTAAATAAAAGGACAACAGTGTGCTCTCATCAGGGTGTTCCAATCAGGCTTTATGCAGGTAAAGGAAGAAAATCTAAACAAATTCTAATGGGATTTGTGGGGGGTGTTGGACTGGAGCCCAGTAATACATTTACTGAATAAGGGGGAAAAGGTAAGTTAAAAAATTCATAGGAGTCTGATTTTAAAGCTCTAATTATAAACATTATTTTAATAAAGACATTAATGATTCATCAACTCCATATACGCTTCTCTTATTTTTTTTCAACCCCCAAATCAGGCTTTTTCCTATTGTAGGATAGGCCTTTATAAAGATATTGCAAAGTAACGATGTTGTATTGAAAATATAGAACTAGATAAATCTAATCAGACAGCTAATATTAATACTATACACAAATGGTAGGATAAGGGGAAAATATATTTTATTTTAAAATACAAATATTAAAAAAATTTGAATATTGAAGGAATGACTGATGTTGATGCTGAAAAGCTACACGTAGCACTGTTGACTTCCAGGACACACGACAGACATTATCTGGTGACTGGCTCACATTGACATGGCCTGGAATTCAGGGGAAGCCATTACACATACATATATGTATCTATACACACAAGTATGTATATAACCCTGACCCTCCTCACCACCCTCCCCTTTAATTTTTCATCATCTGCAGAATGTTTGAAAATAAAATTTAAAAAAAAGAGAAAAAAAAGGAAAAGAAAACTAACTGTTCTTCCCTCAACTTGGTATCATTAGTGTAGCAAAATTCTTAACCTTGTGGGTGATTTGTGCAGACCTTGTCTATTGCCTTCCTGCAAGTCAGAGCAAATGACTACGCGAGTGTGTTTCCTGCAGCCGTTCTCCAACTCCAAGGTTATTCCACCCTCTTTCCTACCATTCTCACCAAATTATTAATTTCAGCCGATCTATAATAATTCTTAGGAGAGTCTAATTAAAATAATCCACGCTTAAATATGAATGACTAGGGTTCACTAGAATCTCCAGAGACACCTCATTGTTGTTGAAATAGTAATATAATTTTTAACCTTAGCTGACTAGGCCCTATGTCATACATTCCTGCTTGATTTTGTTACTTCTTCTGCTTTATCTCACTTTCTCCCTGATTCAGGATGCTTTAGCCACGTTTGTCTTCTTCATGTGCCCTGTAATGCTAATTCCTGTCCGCCCCTGTTCTCTTACTGCTCCCTCCAGCTCAAGCACTTTCCCCTGACCTGCTAGATCGTCCTACATCTAGTGCTTTCTCGTCACTCGGATGCTACTTCACATGTCACTTCTTCAGAGGGCCCTTCCTTGATTATTGCATTTAGAGCAGATTCAGTGATAACTCTCTAGGCCATCTCTCTTTTATTTGTTTATTTTTATACTAGTTATAAATTCATATATAGTAGTTATAAATCCATAACTGCTTGGAATTGTGTCATTGATTCATCACTCGGTTCCTTGTTTGTTTCGGTCTTCCTCATTAAGATGTAAACAGAATGAGAGCAGGGACCTCGTTTGTCTTGCTCGCTACTGTAACTCTCTTGACTAGAAGAGTGCCTGACATAGAACAAATACTTGATAAATATCTATCTCATGAATAAGTGATCATTACCAGGTGTTCCCAGACATCCTAAAAAGAGAATTTTCAGAGCAGGTGGATGGCTCAATTGGTTAAGCTTTTGACTCTCGGTTGCAGCTCAGGTCATGATCTTATGGCTTGTGAATTCAAGTCCCGTGTCCACCCTGGGCTTAGAGTGCTGAGGCTGCTTGGGATTCTCTCTCTGTCTGACCCCACCCCCAATAAATAAATAAACTTAAAAGAAGAAAGTTTTTTAAAAGAGAATTTTATCAATCTCTGCAAATGTAATTCAAACATTTTGTCTTAATTGTGGATATTGTCAAGTAGAATCCTCAGATTTCATTATATTGACCACTGCCTATTTCTAGGTCTTCATGGAGGGTAGTGAACATTGATGTGTAGAGTGAATATACAAAAATTACAGTAATATTTAGGTTTTGAGATTATACTGCTAAAGAGATTCCCAAGGAGTAATTTTATCAACTAGTTGGAGACAGGGTTATACTATAGATGGATTTCAAGAAATATCAGCTAATTAATTTTATATCTAAATATCACAGGAATCTGCAGTTTTCTTTTCTCTACTGTCCTCACCGTAGACCCAGTCACATAGCTACGCTCACACGAAACTGTAGGGTATGACATGGATAGAGAGAAAGGAAGTAAGAAAGGACCACTCAGTTTTTAATGTCCTCCTTCCAATGCACTCTCATACCGCAGCAGGAGTGGTCTTTTTAAAAGGCAAGTTCAAAAATAATAATAATAAAAAAAAGGCAAGTCCAATGATGTCATATTCCAAGCCCTTTAAATGGCTTTTCATTTTTTTTTTTTAAAGTTTATTTATTTATTTTGAGAGAAAGAAAAAGCAGAAGTTGGGGAGGGGCAGAGAGAGAGAGGGAGAGAGAGAGAATACCAAGCAGGCTCTGCATCATCAGCGCAGAGCCCAATGCAAGGCACAAATCTTGAGATCATAACTTGAATCACAGTGGGACACTTAACCAACTAGGCCACCCAGGCGTCCCCGGTTTTTCTTAAGATAATGATCACAAGCCTTAACAGGACTTGCATGGTTCTTCATGATGCAACCCATGCAGAATAAAAATGCCCACAAAGTCTTCTATTCACCTCCCACAGAAAGATGAATCAGCTTCTTCTCGAATCCAGGAAAACTCCATGATTGCTTTGACCTTTAAAACAAGGCAGAATTGATGCTCTCCCAATGTCTGGGTCCAGGCCTTATGAACTTGGCAGCCTCTTCCTGTCTCTTGATCACTCCCTCAGAGAACCCTGAGACACCGGGTTACAAGTCCTCAGACTGCTCTGATAGAGAGGCCACATGTGGACATTCTGTAAATGATATAAACTGAGGGAAGGAGCTGGAAAGTCCCAGGGAAACTGTTGACGGAGGCTGAGAGGAGAGGGAAAAGGCTGGCCTTGGACACCAGAAGGCAAGTCAAGTCATCTGATGTAGTGGCAGAAAGTTTGGCAACATTATGCCCTGTAGTACTATGAAAAATAGAAAATGTACCTAATGAGTGTATAAAGTTTTAGTAAGAAAATTTCCAGGAAGAACATGTAGAGTGGCAGTTAGATTTTTTAAACACTTGCAGATGATAAAGTACAGATAAAGGTGTGTTAATAAAAAAAGGACTGCTCAGTTTTCAAGCAAAATTTAGAGGAAATATAGAGCTAGTACTTGTTGGTTTTTAAGAAGAGATAACAGGGTTTCACACTGTTAACCTTTTCAAAGGCAAAAGGCTCCCACAGTAAGAAACTGATTGAGGATGAAGATCATCTCAAGGGTGTAGCTGTAAGACACTTCCCCCTTGTTTTCTTATGACTTTAGAACGATTTAAATATATGCCTCGAAATCTCACCAAGGTCCCATAACAGTAACCCTGAGCGTGGTCCAATAATACCCTGACTCTGCCCAGGCCAGAGAAGAGCCCGTCTTGGGCAACATTGTGGATGTGTTTTGTCTTACAGAGTGAAGTCTAATAAGATTCATAGGAAGCCCACAAAGATTTCAAAAGAAGTGTATTAGTGGGCACATTATCAGCTTGTACAAAAATGGGCAGAGATAGTTCAAAGTGAGACTCTTTAAAGCCTCCAAACTTCTACAGGCAGGGAATGGGCTGAGAAAATCAGTCAGTTGCAAATGACATCTTATGTGCTATAGACTGAATCTTGTCCCCTACCTCTGCCCCCTGCCCCAGTGTACTATGTCGAAGCCCTAACTTATCCCTAATGATGGTATTTGGAGATGCGGCCTTTGGGAGGCCATCTTTAGGATAGGAAGAAAGGTCTCACCAGAATCTGACCATACTGACACCCTGATCTCAGACTTCTGAGCCTCCAGAGTAAATATCTGTGTTTGAACCACCCAGTCTGTGGTATTTTGTTATGCAGCCTGAGCCAGGCAAGGCCTTATGGAAACAGGATAGATAACTCAGAAGGTACAACCAAGAGTTTGGAAGAAGACAAGAGCTTCAGAGTCCTCCCTGGGGAATAGGACTGGGCTCCCCAGTCAAGGAACTGACAAGATGTGGATTTCAGAATTGCTATGGACCCGAGATTGCTCTGTGCCCCCTCCTTCCTCCACTCCTCAATGAGAGTGTGCATTGCATTTGCCTCCTCTCTGTATCCTCAGAATATGCTGGGCGTGTGGGGAGCAGATACCTTTCTAGTTTAGTTCCCAAGTTTTAATACTGAGAAAAGTGATACTAGAGAACTGGGTCAAGGGTTCTTCAGCAACACTTGAACCTTATTTAAGTTGTAAGAACTTGGACCTCAAACTTGAACTTCATGCCATAATGAGATGAGACTTCTGGAGGGCTTTAGAAGGAGTGTATTTTGCCCTTACAGAAGAGTCTAGTGTCATCCAGGGGATGAAGTGTGGCTAAATAAAGATGGTCACAATTTTTTTGACACTATTCCAATTGAGAAGTGACATCTCTGTCATTTTCTTTCAACTTGGGAGCTCTGGGACTGCTCCAACCAAGAGCATATGGTAAAAGGGATGCTCTGCTTCTATCCAGGCCCAGGTCTTAAGACTTCCTTTCATTGGACACTATCCCTGGGAGCCCTCAGCTGCCACGTAAGGAGCCCTGAAGCCGCAATACTGGAGGTGTCCCCTACAGGTGTTTGGTTCAACAGTCTCACCTGAGCCCACATTTCCAGCCACGGAATCAAGGTGCCAGGCATGTGAATAGTCCCATCCTGGAACCTCTAGACCACCCCAGCCTCCAGCTGAATATGGAACCCTATCTAAATTCTTGGCCCATAAGATCTTGGGTATAAGAAAGTGGTTGTTTTTAAGCTCCTGTGTTATGTATTGAGGTAATATGTTATGTAGTGACTGAAACAGTTACCTGTGCCTCAATTCTCTGACCTCATTTTATATCATGTCCCCGAGGTCTCTGTTCTCCAGCTATACAACCTTTTCAGTGCTCTGAATATTACCATGTGCCCCCCTCCCCTCTCTTGCTCTTTCAGATCTTGGCTTATGAGGATTTTCTCAGAGAAATTCTCCCTGACCATCCAGATTAGCTTCATTTTTACAGCAGATGCTTTCACATGAACAGTGTGTCTTTCTTTCAGAGCAATTATTTCTGAGATAATTCCATTAATAATGCCAGTCTCCGCCTCTAGATTGTAAACTCCATGAACAGAAGGCAAGTCTCTTTGATCATCACTGATTTCCCAGAGTCCAGCACTGGGTCTGGACACAATGGGTGTTGAGTAAATATTTATTAAGTGGATGAGTGAAATACTTGATGCAGCCGATAAGGACTCCTTTCTGTTAATTGTGCCACTATTCTTCTCTCTCACCTACTGTGAACAAATTTGACTCAAAGCATTGTAGCTGGGGAAGGGCAATATGACTCCATATGAGGTCACTACTGCCTTGCTTATTGGCTGTGAAGGCAGCTCAGCACAACTGAAGTGTCTGCTGTTATTTCTGTAGCCCCTGTGCAGAGAACAAGAGGAAGCAGAAGGTTGTTTCTGGGCATGTGTGGGCACAGGCTGTGGAGAGCAAAAAAACCAACCAATGCCTGCTCACATTTTGTCTTTGGTGGAAATCAAGGAACCTTCCTGAGACTCTAAAGAAAGCTGTAGGTGTTCAAATTGTCTCTATTACTTCTTGGGGTGCCTGGGTGGCTCAGTTGGTTAAATGTCCCACTTCAGCTCAGGTCATGATCTTGCGGTTCATGAGTTCAAGCCCTGTGTTAGGCTCTGTTCTGACAGCTCAGAGTCTGGAGCCTGCTTCATATACTGTGTCTCCCTCTCTCTCTGCCCCTCCTCCACTTATGCTCTCTTTCTCTTTCAAAAATAAAAATGTTAAAAAATTATCTCCATTATTTCTAAATATAAGTTGAAAATAATTCTTACTAGATTGTGAGCTCTTTTCTACCCCAACCCTTCATCCAAAACTGGGCAAAGGAATGGCTGTGTGTGTAAGTGTGCACATGTAGGGGTAGATTATGTGCAGGTCCATAACTGCTGCTCCCAGAATTATTTTCTTAATACTGAATTTGCATTCTGTTGTTTTAAAACATGCATTTCCCTGCTTATTTAGTCCCGTGGATGTGGAAAATAGATCCTTTGGAAATAGTCTTTCTTAAAAAATTTTGGTTCTGTTTCTTGAAGTCTTTTAGTATGTCATTTTTTGCTGTAAGTGAAATATGCCCACATTGCTATAAATGTCCTTAGAATTTCATGACATAAAAGGTATTTTCCTTTACCTTGTTATATTTCTCTTAACGCTAGTCTCCAAATGGGTCTGTGGACAATGGTTAAATGGGTTTATTAGGACTCCTATGGTAGAAAGGAGGCTCTCTATCTGCCCATAATATTCTTGCTCTTTTTAAAAGAAGACACTCCCCACATGGCAGGGCTACAATGCAGGCAGACATGTTCCACATCCCTTTGGTAAGTTCACACACTCTGGGACTCTGCCTGTTTCCATTTCTCTGATTTGTCCTTTCTCCCCAAACGCGGAATACCGCACTTGTCCCTTTTGAACGTGTAACAGATTAAAGAGCTGGTCAGGAGGCAGATGCAGGCACACCTTTGATCTCTCATCCTTGGGGGTTAAGGGAGGGCAAACACCTGGCGGCTGCCGAGCTGGAAACAAAACACAGGCCTGGACTGGAATTACCTAACAGGGAGCCGCAACGCCAGCCAAAGGGGCAGCTGGATGTGCTGAATGGGCACAGAGGAAGGAGAGCCCACGGTTGGGCAGAGGACCAAACAGAGTCCCAACAACATGATTCGGGCTAGCAAGGGGTTGGTTGGAGTAACTGTTTCTTAGCCAGAGGACTGGAAAGATCAGGCTGAGAAGAAAATGAGAGGTAATTCTTTTGCAAATAATATTGCAGAACATTCAGTTGTGCACAAATGCTAAACGACAGTATTGATGGAAATTAGGAAGCTTTTAAAGAGAAGATTTATAAACTTTTTTTCTTAGTAGAACTCTTTTTTATTAAGATTTCACTTTTGCAGCAGGATGCTGTAAACTTTCTTAGTCAAAACGAAACCTGGGCCATTTCCTAGGATTTTTGGTGAAACTGCATCGCCCCCTGGCGTTTGCATGCTATCGTTACGCCATTACATTAGAAGCCCCGAGAATGCCCGTCCAGCTGTGGAAGGATGCTGCTTCCTGTCTCAGCTGGGATCAGAGAACACAGTTTTCACCCTCAGAAGTAGAAATGGTTTGAAAAGACATGGGATGGACATTTGAAATTAAGACTCTTTCCTTCTCCACCCTCAGGGGCATCTCCTAAGACTTTCAGTAGCTCTTAAAAGAAATTGATCAAATAGTAATCTGCAAATTTTTAGTTTGCAAATTGTCACGTGAGTGCCTGTTTAACACCTACCCATTTTTCAGAACCAGCTCTAATATTTCCTGTGCTACAGTACCTTTCCTGACTTCTCCTGGGTGCACTGTACACACATCAATTGTCATGCGTCTCTGCCTTCCTGCTTGCTTCTCCCGTGGAAACCTGACAGTAAGACCTATACCTGACTTATCTTTGTATCCACTATGACTAACGTGGTGCCTGGCAGATAGCATATGTCCAATAAAAGTGGAGGCTTGTTGGTTGCATATACATACACTCTTCACAAGAAGTTCCTAATCAACAGCAACTCAAAGTCATTTTGGTAACAGAACTGAAGGCTGGAGAACATGACCCTTGGATGGGACTTAGAGTGTTGTTCAGCCCCTGAAACTATGCAGGCACCATGTCCAGCTGTGGGGAAGGGGAGTTAGAATAACCTAAAACTAGAATATATCTAGTTCTTATAATCTAGGAATCTATAAAAACTATTCAAACTTTAACTTCCATTTCTTCCCCAAATGAAACTTTACTCTAGAAAAATCCTTAGTATATTCATCATCACCCCACTTATAAAGTTCTTTGGGGCAGGTATTTTTAGGAGTAAGTGTAAAGCTTCTGAGCAGGGTTATTGAGGGTCCTGTGGCATGTTGGCTGAAGCCGGCAGCACTGAGCCGAGTGACGATAAGCAGGAATCTGGGGTCTGGGGCAGGTTATGTGTATTGAAACACAAACTATAAAGGAGCTGAAACTGAGTCAGGTGTCAGACTCACCTGTGTATAATGTACACGTGTCATTCTGCTTTAGATATTATTTCATGGCAGAAGAAATGACCAGATCTGAAGAATATGTTGTATTAGGACGGGTCAGGAGGTTGGTGTTATTAGCAAGACTGCTTTTTAGGTTATAATATTGTCACACTAATATTATAAATCAAAGAATCTTCTTCTTTCCTCTTCCTTTTCCTCCCCCTCCCCCTTCTTCTTTGAGAGAAAGTGTGAGTGAGCAGGAGAGGAGCAGAGGGAGAAGGAGAGAGAGAATCTTAGGCAGGGTCCATGCTCAGTATGGAGCCCGAGGCAGGGCTTGATTTCATGACTGTGAGATAATGACTTGAACCAAAATCAAGAGTCACATGTTGAACTGACTGCACCACCCAAGCACGCCTAAATAAAAGCTTCTTAAAGCCATTTGTTATACTTCTGTTCAGTTAAAATAAAACATTTCGAGGAAGAAGGTTAGTACAGGAGAGGCACAACTCATGGCTGTTAAAGAACTTAAATTTTGGAGTCAAATTTAATAGGTACAAATATCGACTACATCTTCTGGCCTTGGGAGAGTTACTAAACTTTTCTGTGTCTTAGTTTCCTCAATGGTCAAATGAGGATGCCATTAATGGTTTATACTGTCTGGTACCTGGTGAATGTGTGTTTATTGATGAGGGGAACATAAGAGTTTCCCACGATGGTAGATGAGGGGAGATGAAAAGATTCTGAACTGCTAAAAGAGCCAGGCTTCTAGTCAAGTCCATTCCATGAGGCGTTATTAAAACCCCCTTACAAAGGAATGTTCTAGGTAGTAGGACGTCCCCAGGGCTGGTCTCGTCTCTGAGGCTGGCCTCAGGGCAAACCTGGAATTTAGTATATCTTGGACACTTTCAGATCAGCGTCCCTGGACCTCTGAGCCTATGTTGGGACCTGCAGGGTCCATCCTTGTCCTGTTCTAGTAGAGAGCTTCACCCTCGGGACTAGCCCAGCCCAGATGGCCACCGGCAGTGAGGGATCAAGGACATCCTTCTTTGGTCCTAGTTCCTCGTGAAGGTGAAGAATGCTACAACGTGACATAAAAGTATTTCGAGCTGACAGCATTTGGGAATAGGCTATTCTACTCCCCAGTCCCTAAACTTCCTTATCTGCCTAAAAGCAGAGACTACCAAAAGAACTCATGTCATATATCTACTTCCTACGAGTTTCTGCAACCAGGGAAAATTAGCTATTGTCACTAGAGAGGAGAAATGTCACCACATTTAAGCAGAGAGTATCACAGAAATATCACATGCCTCACCTAGTCTCCTAAGGGCCCATTTATCTTACTTAAAAGTTATTTGCAAGTACCTCTCTCTCCCCTTCCCCTATTAAGATGGTACATAAGCCTCAAATTCTGATTCCTTCATCATATTTTTCTTACATGTACATGAATAAAAATCTATCTTTTCTCTTGCTAATCAGTCTTTTGTAAATTTAATTTGCAGGCCCCCACAAAAGAAACACAAGAGGGTAGGGGAAAAGTCCTTTCTCTACAACACATTCCTATATGGCTTTGGCTAAATATTGGACTCTACTATGCTAAATTCTACTCAGGTCATCAGAACTAGCTTTGTACCTTCTAACAATATCTTCGGTTTGAGGAGTTGCAGCAAATTTAAGTCCGCCATAAATCAGAAGTAGAATACTCCATGTAGTATCTGATGTGCTTGTATTTAGAGAGCATCTTCGAACAAAAGCTGACAAACACAAGCAACAGTTTGCTAAATAAAAATATTCACTATCTTGTACAATCCCAATCTTTAAGACAAAACAAAATTACATATATATAATTTCACACTGCATCTTTCTAATCTTATATATGTGATGATGTAAAAACATAAATACTGTTAAAAAGCTAAGCCTTTTTAATTGTTGGAATAAGATCATCAGAGTGAGATCATTTTAAATAATTCCTGCCTTTTGAAGTCTAACTAGGAATAGCATTTTTAAACGCGTGCAAGGCATATTTAGACTCGTTCCACAATATGGAACAAGTGGATGACTAGAAAGATAAATGGTGGTAATAACCACTAACAATGGTACAAAATTATGGACCCTGTGGTAGCTAGGTTTCAAGAGGAGATGAGACTTAGAAAATTGGGCCCTTTGTTATGTGATTTCCAAAAGGCACACAATCATCAATGAGCTAAATGAAGCTGGCAAAGCACACTCAGGCCTTCTGGGAATTCCAGAACATTCCAAACAGTCCTGGCAACAGAACCTTCCTGGATAGCTGATAGCTGTTTTGCCCATTTATTTCCCAAGTTCTTTTTTGTTAGTTGTCAGCTAAATCTTTACGTGAGTGCAATACCCACTCTACAGAAACAAATTCATCCTAGAGGTTTTCGTTTTCATTTGGAAAATGATTTTCAAAAATGTTGATTGTCCTTCTTTAAGCCTAAAGCAAAAACACAAGGGTATATTATAAATGCAATCAAGTATGGCATTGTGCTACGTCTATGAGAAATTTCTAAGTAATTTCTATTTCAACGTCTCTGAATATAAATAACAATTCTGATCGTCCGTGCTTGTATTCACCATATCCTGAAATTAATATTTGACAGCTGTCAGTTAAGTGAAATGGTATATATTTCATTGATCTGCATTACTGTTCCCATTGCTAAGCAGATGGAAATCAGATTCCATGTATTAGCTTTATTTTAGTTTACCATATTAAGAATATCTTTGCATGGTGACAAATGCTAACTAGACTTATCGTGGGGATCCTTTTGCAATCTATACAAATGTTGAATCATTATGTTGTATCCTGAAACTAATATAATGTTATATGTCAAGTTTACTTAAAGAAAGAAACAAAAAAGAATATTTGAATAGATTAAGCTGCTTAACTTTTGGTTGAAAGCATCCTTCTATTGCCTTCTATTGCCAAACTTTCAAAATCCTTCATCTGGCCTACAACATTCTGGCTAACCTCGACCCTTGTGACCTCCTGTTGTATCTGAGCCATTCTCACACTCTCTTCCTCCCTGCTCCTCTGCCAACGCTGTGTTGCAGCTACAGTAACTTCTTTCAGCTAACTTTTTCTTTTCGTTCCTCCCTCTGGCCTTTGTGCTTTGCCATTCCCTCACCAGGAACTAAAGAAAGATTTTCTTGAGGAAAGGACAGTGAATTTTCCCTGCCCAAATATTTCATGGTTTCTCTAGGATCTTAATACCCTTACTTCTCTTTATAGCACTTGTAACCATGATAAACAATTATATGCAGAAGTGTTAAAAAAAAAGTCTCTGTTCTCTGCTCCTTGAAGTCAGGGAAGAGCCTGGGTCAGTGTTACTGCCCTTTTCTCAGGGGCCAGTGCGAATGCTTGGCATACAGCAGGAACTCAATAAGTGCCTTGCTGAATAAGGGAAAGGATTCAAAATTCAATTCACTGTTATGCTGGCAATTCATGATTTCCTGTTACAGGGTTGTACTTGAGCAGCGGTGAGAACCACGTTTTGGAAGTAGATTATTTAAGTCTGAGATAGAGCCAATTATTTTCATAAAGGTAGAAAACAGACCTCAAACTTGACCTTCCCAGAAGCTAAGTTTTGAAACAATTATTTTCTCCCACACATACTCATACACCACTGATGGGACTATAATCTTTAAGAAATTCTAAGCACATACAGTCTTGATGAAGTAATTCTACTTTCCGTTTTTAAAAATCTGATTTAAAGAAATAATCATTGATAATTTTACCCGTATCCTCATATAGTCTAACCCCAACAGAGCAGCATGAATAATTATTATTATTTTTTTTTAAGTTTACTTATGGATTTTTGAGAGAGAGAGAGGGCGGGGTAGAGAGAGAGTGAAGGAGAGAATCCCAAGCAGGCTCCATGCTGCTAGTGCAGAGCCGGACACGGGGCTCGAATCCACGAACCTCAAGACCATGACCTAGCCAAAATCAAGAGTTGAGCACTCAATCAACTGAGCCACCCAGGTGCCCCAACATGAATAATTCTTTAAAAACCAAGATCATGTAATCCATTCACTCAGACCCAAAAAGTGGCTCCTATTGTACTTACGGTAGAAGCCAAATCCTTCCAATTGCCAATAGACCCTGAATAATTCATGTTACTTATGAATTTCAGGGTTTTTTTCCTTCAGAATTTTCTACAATGAGACATACGTTTGTTCAGGAAAAATAACAGCATTACTAGAAAGAGAATGGTGACATTCAGAAAGGAGATTTTGAAAGTTAACATTCTGGTTTTTTTCCATTAAAAATCAGTTATGAAGTTTCCAGATTTTTTCAAAAGATTTTTTCTTAAACATTTATTTATTTATTTATTTTTGAGAGAGAGAAAGAGAGACAAAGAGAGCGAAAGAGAGCACGCATGAGTGAACAAGCAAGGGAGAGGCAAAAGAGAGGGAGAGAGAGAGAGGAAGAGGCACAAGAGAGAGATTCACAAGCAGGTTCAGTGCTGTTAGCACGGAGCCTGATGCAGGGGTCCCTCTAACAACTGTGGGATTGTGACCTAAACTGAAATGAAGAGTCGGGTACTTAACTGACTGAGTCACCCAGGCGCCCCCAAAAGATATTTTTAAGGGGCGCCTGGGTGGCTCAGTTGGTTAAGCCTCTGGCTTTGGCTCAGGTCAGTTCTCACCTTTGTGGGTTCGAGCCCCGCGTCAGGCTCTGTGCTGACAGCTAGCTCAGAGCCTGGAGCCTGCTTCTGGTTCTGTGTCTCCTTCTCTCTCTGCCCCTCCCCCTCTCATGCTCTTTCTCTCTCTGTATCAAAAATAAATAAAACATTAAAAAAAAAAAAGGTATTTTTAAATGGGAAACATGGTCACCACTTTTAGTCCCTCAATGGCTGATTGGAGAAACACACATACTAGAAAGAATTTGACATTTCTTCTTCATTTCTCTTCCTTAAAAGTTAAGGGGAACTAGGGGGTGTTTAGGAGACTGCTCACCACTAAGTTCTAGTTCTTATTCTCTCTTCTTTCTGATATCATTATATTGTCTCCCATTCTTGGCTCAATTTCAGGCACTTTTGGGTAGTGTGGCAAGCACGTTTTCTATTTTGGGGCAGGGCAGGTTCAATGCAGAGAAGCTGGGAAGAGCTTATTCCAAGCCCACCCTTTTCCTATCCTTCCTATTATTACCTCACTGTCTCTCCGGTGGGTTCTCACACCCGTTCTCCACTCTTCCCCCCAGTACCATGCTTGGCCACCCTTCTGTCCTCTTGTCTGGCCCCTTTCTTTTTTTATTCCAGCTGGCCTTTCTGTCTTCAGTCTTTTTCCTCTTTAATTCATTCTCCACAAGTGTGACTTCCTAACCTAGAAACAGTTAACAGGGCTCTGCTGTCCAAAGGATCAAGTTTAAGGACGCCTGTGGTGTAGATCCAACCTCTTCTTCCATCACGTTCTCCATGTACCCTATTCTTCAGCTTCACTCTTTTCTTCACCACATACTTCTGTGTACCAACTCCTCTGCATGTGTTACCTTCTTGCCTGGAAACCCTTTTCCACGTGCACAATTTCTTGTCACTTTCTGGCATCAACTCACTAACTTTCACAGTGGAACCTTCCCAATCCTCTTTAGGCACAAATCTATTACTCTATTGCATTCCTTTAACATTCTGTATGTCTTTGTTATGGCCTTTAATACACGGTATTTTAATTATTTATATTTCTGTTGCACTTAGTGACCTATATATTCCATTAGAGTACTGTTCCCATTGGTTATCTTATACTGTTGCTCTTTAGAGTGATAGAAAATCCTTGTTGACAGGATACTCATAAAAAGCAATTCTAGTAAAATAATATTGTAGTGACTGTTGTTAGTATATGAACATGATGAAGAGGAGGATGATTGTTGCAATTAAAACTGCTGCCATCACCACTACCACTTCCACCATATCTCCTCCATCACCTCCTCCATCACTACCTCCACCATCACTACCTCTTCCATCACCACCTCCACCATCACCACCTCCACCATCACCACCTCCACCATCACCACCTCCACCATCACCACCTCCACCATCACCACCTCCTCCATCACCACCTCCACCATCACCACCTCCACCATCACCACCTCCATCACCACCTCCACCATCACGACCTCCACCATCACCTCCACCATCACTACCTCCTCCACCATCACCTCCACCATCACTACCTCCTCCATCACCACCTCCACCATCACCTCCTCCATCACCACCTCCACCATCACCTCCTCCATCACCACCTCCACCATCATCACCTCCTCCATCACCATCTCCACCATCATCACCTCTACTACCACAACTTCTACCACCTCCATTATCAGCACCTTCATCACCAAACCACTTATACCACCTCCTCCTGTATCCATTATCACTACTTCTATTCTCATTTCAACCATCATTACCTCTGTCATCACCACCTCCACCATCACTGTCTCCACTGCCATTTGTACATTATCACCTCCACTACCTCCATCACTTTTATCATTTTTACCAACTCCACCACTGTCATCACCACTCCCCTCTGCTCCCACCATTCTATTTATTGAGCATTGCCAAATACCACACACTGGGTTAATTTTTATGTACATGATCTCATTTCACCTCCACATTTTGAATAAAGATGAGTGCTGTGTTCTGAATGTGTGTGTCTCCTTAAAATTTACATGTTGGAATCCTAATACCCAATGTGATAATCTTAGGAGGTGGGGCCCTTAGGAGGTGATTAGGTAGTGATGGTGAAGCCCTCATGAATGGGATTAGTGCCTTATGAAAGGGGCCAGAAGGAGCTCCCATGCCCTCCCGCCACATGAGGTTCTGTGTAGGGCCGTTTGTGAGCCAGGAAATGGGGCCTCACCAGACACAGAACCTGACCATGCACACTCTAATCTTGGACCTCCAGCCTCAGGAACTCTAAGAAATAAATTTCTGTTGCTCATAGGCTACTCAGTCTGTGGTATTTTGATATAGCAGCCTGAATGGACTGAGATAGTGAGAAAACTGAAGCCCAGAGAAATTAAGGAAGATCCTCTGAAGACACAGTTCCGGGTAGAAGAATTTGAGGCTCTCTGACCTGAATCTGAGTCCATCTCCAGGCCAAACATCTTTTACCTTCCAAATTCCTTGGAGACAGAAGACATTTTATTTCCTTTTGCACTTCTTTTTAAACTTTCTTTTTTACTTTTTACTTTTACTTTACTTTTTAAAACTGTTTTCAGTGCTTTTCACATGGTGAAAATATAATAAATGTTGAAATTCGATACTGGATGCAAAAGTCGGCGTCCTAATCACCATCTAGCTTGCTTACTAAGAATGCATGCATTTTAGTAAAAAAGACATATTATGCCATGAATAATTGGTTTGGATATTTCTCATAAAATCTCCATTTCAAAACCAGTAACCTGGTTTTTAGTCCATGCTGCTCCTCATATTCAATTCAAGGCCTTGACTTTTTGGTTAAGATAGCGAGCCAAGCAAAACGGTAATCTCACCTCCCACTGAAGACTCCTATGTCTATGTCTGAAAACGTGATTACAAAAGAAGACTATAAAGGACAGATCAAAAGTAAGGAAGGAGTTGATGGGGAAAAAGGAATCCTGTACCTAATGCTCAGAAAATTGGACAAATGTATGTAAAAGGAGTCTTATATGCTTTTGTTTTCACTTAGATAGCTTGTAAGAAAATCCATTGCAAAGAACAACTATATCACCTGAATATCACCAAGCTGCAAGCCATGGACAGACAAAATTTTACATTAGGAAGGCAAAATTTCAGGAACTTGGTCAGAATACCAGCATTTTAGTGGAAAATTGAGCAAATAAATCATATCTTCTCTGCGACTACAAAGATATTGCAGTTTACCTGCTTATTCTGAGCTCCACTGGACCCATGCCATCATTTACCATCTAACAGCTCTTTCCATTATGCCTACGCAGAGGGGTGCTGGTGAAGTTTAACAGTAGGCTCTTTGAATGAAGGGAGAGGGGAATTCTGACTTATAATGCATGTTGATTTCCATGGTGTAAATTCCACCACATGGCTTTTTGGAAGCCACCAACTTGATATCAACTTGCTGGAAAATTTCATAACTGGCTCTCAAGGACAAGTGTGAGCTTGCTTTAGGCATCATGCACAGGCTCTGTGGGAGCCACTCCCTCTTTCCATATCTCTGCCTCAAGGAAACTGACAGTTCCTTGCTCATTCCATTGCCCTCAAGCTCATACCAGTTTGAACCACTTCTCCTCAGCCTTTCGTGAGAAGAGAAACTAAGGTCAGCTTACACAGAAAGATACATTAATTAATGAATTAGTAAAGGTACCACATTGTTATGTTTAAACTTAAAGATTTTTTTAAAGATTTTATTTTTTAAGTAATCTTTACACCCAACGTGGGGGTTGAATTTGTAACCCTGAGATCAAGAGTTGCATGCTCTAATAACTGAGCCAGCCGGGTGCCCCTAAACTTCAAGATCCAGCAGGTAGCCAGTGAAGTGTCTTCTCTCCCTGTGTTCCCAATCCCTGGATGCAACCAATGTTCTCAGTTTTCTTGTATATCATTATACTTCCCGCTGTCATTTATTGGTGATTTTTCTGTTACTACCACCCCATGGACTCTCTCGTTTTGGGCTATCTAATGTACTATTTTCTCTGTCTATATCTACTGTCTTCCAGGAGATTTCTCATCTTCTGTAGTGACTGTAGCCCCTGTTTCATTGACTTTTCCATCTCATCCTCTGAGATGTCGACACTCATGTTTATGGCCTCGCAAAACTTCCCCAACTTTAGTGATCTTTATCTCTACTCTGGCTCTTCAACCATTAGCCCAGCATACCTCAGATATCAGCGTTTGTCAGAACAGCTCCACCTCTCAGTGACTGAGAAGTAAAAGCACTCCTTTGGCCACAATCTTTTAATCTTACACATTCATCACTTCTGTGCAACTGACTGTCTCCCCCTAGGGCCTTCTGTGAACTCTAGCACTTCTGTATTTTTCCCCAGTGAATCAGCTCTCTTCAGGTTTTGTGTGTTTCTGTCCTTGGCCTGGAACCTAATTCAACAAGGGAATTCTCCATCCTCTTGCCCAACTACCATTTATATCCATTCCAGTATGACTCATCATCTATATATTCCTGGGGAAGTTATGAAGACATTTCTGAGCTTAAAAATCTTCAGTGGCTCCCCAGGGATTCAATCCAGAATTCTCAGCTAAATAGCAAGTGATTTCCATGAGCTGGGAAGGCCCATGCTTCTGGTGTGTCTGTAATCATCCACTTCATGGATCCAGTGTTTCAGCAAAACTCAGCTACTTGTTTTTGTTTGAACATATCCTGGACTTTCCCACTTCCACAACATTCATTTGATGATTCCTTGTTCTTGATTTCTTAATGGATTTATCTCCATCTCTCTGCTTATGGAAGTCCCATCGGCTCAGTTCAAGTGACACCTCCATCACACTTCCTCTCATTTCCCCTTCTCTTCCGTAAATTCTCAAAGTCCTTGTGTGGGCTTATGCTTTTTTTTTTTTTTAAATAAAACAAAGCATATTGTGTTTAATATGATAGTTATATTTGTGTCTTACCTTCCTGATAGACTGACGACCTTCTTGAGGACTCTTGCTTTTATCCTTGTAGCCCCCACAACATTAAATAATTGCTTTATACATTGGGATAGACTAGCAAGGATTTGGAATCAAAACAGGGCAGAATCAATATTACAATATCTGACAGGTTACTCTATCACTGAATTTCTTTCCCAAATTTATAGATAACAGAAGAGGATTTTTCCCTCCCCACATTATCTTAGAAAGTGGTCTTTTTCTACTTAAGTCTATAACAAGACTCCAGTCAGGGAAAACATAAGCACTTATTTCTGCTATACATCACAATGTGCAGCATATTTGCACAGCACATGCGTGTGGGTGGGATGTGTCCTACATTCATGTGTGCCGGGAGCAACCCCTCACTCACAGAGGACGATAAATGAACAAGAACAGCTCTAACCATCATGGGTGGTTCATGCTTACATGGTGACTATTGTGTTCTTGATCAACAAGGCTACCATGTCTTTGCAGCAAATGTCATTTTCTTCACAGTGGATTTTTATCTTTTCTTTTTTTAATGTTAATTTATTTACTTTTGAGAGAGCGAGAGAGAGAGAGAGCGAGGGCGAGCATATGAGTGGGAGAGGGGCAGAGAGAGAGGGAGAGAGAATCCCAAGCAGGCTCTGTTATTACCACAGAGCCTGATGTGGGGCTCCATCTCACGAACCGTGAAATCATGGCCTAAACCAAAGTGGTCCTTTAACTGACTGAGCCATTCAGGTGTCCCAGAGCTTTTCCTTTTCATAGGAGCCCTGCTGACCTCCATTCTCTTGTATCTATTCCTGAATTCTGCACTAGTTGGTCTTCCCAACATAAAAAAAGAGAAGCCTCTGTAATCATAAAAATGTTTATTGTGACAAGATTATCTATTCTTTTTGTTATGAAAACTAATATCAGCTTTTACTTCCAGAAAAACACAGGATTGAGGCACTTGTCAATGGAACTCATCAGGAATGATGAAATATAAACCACCAGGAAAGAGCACACACGTAATGACCATCTTCAGTTTTTTTTTTTTTATCATTCCCCACAGCTTTGTCACCGCTGTGCTCGGTCCCTCACACGTGCAGTAGGCATTATAGAGTGTGTGGGAGACTAGATTCAGCCTATGAGCTCTATGCTGCTTTGGCTAAGAAAGCCGACTTGAGGATCTGAGGCGTCTTCATAATTTTCAGACTTCTGTTAGGGATCTAATAGGGAGCTGTTTCGCAGAAGAATAGCATAAACTGAACTGTTTGCCAAGAGTGAAGGAGAGCAATTCCTCACAAGACATCTTGGTTGAGGTTGTGTAATATTTGTGGCCTTCATGTCTCTAGTTGATGGTGAAATATTCATGTCCTCTGGTAGAGGCATGCCGTTGTATGACAGGACGGATGGGCTAGAGATCCCTGTATGATGTCTCTCTATGATTGTGACAGCAGAACTAAGAGCAAGATAAAACCAAAACATCACTTCAGATTGCTTAGGGTTACATGAAGGAAGCCACATGATGACCAGCTGTGACCTCTGCCTTCAGGAGCCTAGCCATGATTTAGGAAGGATGGTAGTGATGTCAGAGACTTGAGGGCAGAAGAAAGCCCCATAGGTTGGTATGGTGACCACAGAGTCTAAATTTTCTGAGAAAAGTCCTGATTTTATTTAATTATTTGTTTATTTAAAGTTTATTTACTTATTTTGAGAGAAAGAGAGAGTGTGGGAGGGGCAGAGAGGGAGAGGGACAGAGAATCCCAAGCAGGCTCCACACTGTCAGCACAGAACCTGACTCAGGTGCACTAAGAAGTCCTGATTTTAAATATTCTATTTCAGTTGTGAGATTGTGTTTTGTTCTTTCATCCTAAAAACCTTAGTCACTGAAAATCTAGGAGAAAAATAGGGACACCCTGTTGGCTCAGTTGGTTAAGCCTCAGATTCTTGATTTTGGCTCTGGTCATACTCATGGTTCATGAGTTCAAGCCCCACATTAAGGTTTGTCTGGGTGGCAAGAAGCCTGCTTGGGATTCTCTGTCTCCTGTATCCTTCTCTCTGCCCCTCCTCTGTTTGTGCTCTTTTTCTCAAAAAAATAAATAAGTAAACTAAAAAAAGAAATCTAGGAGAAAAAAAATATTGGTTACCTATGGGCACGTTCTCCACAGAGAGATGCTACCATTCACACATGTGGCCTGGGAAGAGTGGAGAAGGTCTCTGTTGAACCTGTGCTGCCAGTTTACTGGTCCCATAACCCTATGGAAGGATGAGCAGAGCAGACTAAGGAGACCTAGTCCCAGTGGGGTGAGACCAAGTCTTGAATCACAGCTGATCTAGTAAGATCTAAGAACTTAAGAAAGTGTAGGATTAGCTGCCTTGGTGAAGGAAGAGAGGATGATTTCAACTCCGTTTACAGGCACAAACATTCTCAACATAAAATGGCGGCTCATAAGGATTCAATTCAACCACTGCTTCCAGCAGCAGAGGAGGAGCTAGGAATTGGCTTTATGCCAGAAGTTTCAGGAGGTTTAAGAGGACTTGAAAACAACACTCTTTTTTCTTATTCTTCAGCTGGTTTCTTAGGGGCAAAGATGATGTCTTAGAGAGATTAATCAAAGGGCATTTCTCAAATTAATTTTGACCACGAGTTTCTAGAAGAAAGAATTTCTTTTGCCATGATCTTCGGGGAGAAAGCTGTTTGCAGTTCCACAGCCTGACACATGTTCACTGAGTGGTGCTGACAAACATGGGAGGCATTTTAAAATTTAAGGTTATTTCTTTATAAACACCTTTTTCAAAGTCCTCTAATCTCTAGTTATTTTACATGATAGAAGATAATGACTCAATGAAATGCTTTTTTTTTCCTCCCCCAATAATGGCACTTAAAGTACTTACATAAAGTGATACTGCCAGATAAATTGCAGATTTCTTAAAAAAAGTTTTTAAATGTTTGTTTGGTTTTGATAGAGAGAGAGAAACAGAGCACAAGTAGGGAGGTGCAGGGAGAGAGAGAGAGATACGGAATCTGAAGCAGGTTCCAGGTTCTGAGCACAGAGCCCAAATGCAGGGCTTGAACCCACAAACTGCAAGATCACAACCTGAGCCAAAGTCTGATGCTTAAGTTACTTAGCCACCCAGGTGCCCCTAAACTGCAGATTTTTAATGCTTGAATTCACATTTATTTTCTTCCTGCCTCAAAAAGCCAGTATGTTATTACTAAGAGACCATGATGTTTTGGAAAAAGCTCTAGATTTGAAGTCCAAGGCCAGATGACCAAGTTTTAGATATGTAGTAAAGAAACTACACGAGAAGAAGTTGGGCCTTGTCCTCTCCAGATACCTAGTTTTTAAAAAGAAGTTATTAATTTATGAGCCAAAAGGCCTGGATTTGAAACCAGATTCTTCTCTAACGAGGTGTTTGACTACTGTTAAGTGATTTGATCTTTGTTGCCTCATCTGTAATGAGGCAGCTTCTCTAGATGAACTCAACATCTCTTTCAACTGTAGAATTTGCATTCTTATATTCTGAGGACCGGTGTGATGTTTAAACACAGAACTTCTTACTGGGTTCTAGGAAAAGCTCTCATAACATGGAACTCCTAGGTGGATTCTCCATTATTTATGAACATTATTTGACTGAAGAGTAGTGTCCAAAGCTCTGAAAAAAAATATGTTGAGCATATATTTCTTATTGAGTGTTCTAACTGAAAAACTATGGAGAAAATGCTGATGTTAGCTGAAGTCAGATGAGAAAAGGCCAAAAATATAGAAAACCTCAAGAGATCAATTTAGTTTCTCTATAATAAACAACCCAAACTAAAAATATCAACAATCTATAAACAAGAACTGTTCTGCTACAACCCTATAAAAAGAAATAGCTTTTTTGAAACCTAGCCTGGGGTTTTATGGATGAAAAGTTAGACTTTCAAGCCTCCAAATCTGTGAAGAGAGAAGCATTTTTAAAAAAAATCTCTATTTAGGATGATAAATGATACATTTCACTTCTAAAGGTCCAAGTAAAAACCAAGAAAGGAACATAAGTGCTTAAATGGTTAGAAATAAACACAGTGGCAGCTTTCCCCGGCTCAGGAATGTATAGCAATAATGAGAATCAGACAAAGGATCATCATCACAGAGAGGAAATGAGGCATTAAACAAATAATTAAGGAGTATGAAATCATCTCAGAGAACACTTGGAAGGCTATAAAAGGCAAACATTGTTAGCCATATTGTTGAGAAGTGATGATACGAAAAAGTGAATGAAATAAAATCAGGGTTTGGGAGGAAGCATGGTATTGTAGCTTCTTACTAGATGTATGCTCTTTGGCAAATTGTTTATTCTCCAGTATTCTTAATTTTATCCCTTGTAAAATGGAACAAGTCATAACTCCCTCACTGGAGTGAAGCAATGATGAAATGGGTGACAAATGTAAGGCACATTGGGATGTTTCTGAAACGTAACAGGCGTCAATAATCGGTGCCTATTGTTAGCTAAGAATAGAAACATTATCATTGACATGAAAGATGTTCTCCAAGACCTGTGACAGCTCGTTAAAATAGCATATATACACACTATGGTAGAGTAAGACATTTTTATTGAAGCCATAATTTTCTTGAAAGTTGGAGGTTCTCCACTTCCATTGCACGAATCATTTTCCCATTCTCATTCATAGTGGAAAAGTAATCCACTCAAAAGTCTATGATCCATAAAGCCACTAATCATCTCTGAGAAGCTGAAGAAGGAAAGAAAGTTGGGGGGGTAGGGAAAGGGGATAGGGTAGTACCGGACGCCTTCTCTGAGAGATTCTAGGCAGAGCCTGGGGGAGCGGGTCTTTCTCTTCAAGGGAAAAGTTGCTGAGATTCAGGATGAGAAAATCAGAGGCAATAGCATAGAAAACCATGATTTCTGATACAACCAGTCACTTAAGCTACACCCATAGGTACGAGGTCCTTATTAGCTGGCAACATCGCAATCAAAATAGTAAGAGAAGGCAGCATAGCCTGCTAGCTTATCTGACAAAGTCAGGCAGCAATTTACAAGCCTGAGTTTAACACATTCATGCCCAGCACACCATCAGCAGGCCCCCTCCTTGCCCCTGGTTGTGTATATGTGCACACAGTTGACCCTTGAAGAACACGGGTCTGAACTGTGTGGGTCTGCTTATATACAGAGTTTTTACACTATAGCATTGTAATTGTGTTTTCTCTTATGATTCTTTCTTTCTTTCTGAGATAGAGAAAATGAGTCTGAGGGGAGCAGAGGGAGAGGGAGAGAGAATCTTAAGCAGGTTCCATGCTTAGTGCAGAGTCCCATGTGGAGCTTGATCTCTTGACCCAGGGATCATGACCTGAGCGGAAATCCTGGAGTTGGACGCTTGACTGACTGAGCCACCCAGATGTCCCTCTTATGATTTTCATAATAACACTTTATCTAGCTTACTGATTATAAGGATACAGTATATAGTACACATAACATACAAAATATGTGTTAATTGCTTGTTTCTGTTATCAGTAAGGCTTCTAGTCAACAGCAGGCTATTAGTAGTTAAGCTCTCTGGGAGAGCCAAAAGTTACATGTGGTCAGTGCCCCTAAGCCCTACATTGCTCAAGGGTCAACTCTATATTATATATTATATATATATATTGTTATATATATAGATATACACACACACACACATATAATGTCTCTATAGAAAGATTTTAAGGTCCTACCCCTGTGTTCTGTATCCTCTCAGCAAAATATTTTTGCAGATGATAGCACTAAACAGATGTTTATTAGATTAAAAAGAATTTTTGAATAAAATGCTTTGTATTGTTTTTATATTCCTGTATTATTTGCAAAGCAGGATCAGTAGTTTCTGGCAGAAATTAAGTGAATTTATGCCTGCTCACGTGAAATGTTCCAAATGCGCTCAAATCTCAGACTATAACTGATATCCTGAAACAACAAACCTTTTTTCATCAGCTAGTTCAATGAAGTTAAAAATCTAGTGGCCAAATAAGCTCTATTCTCCATTTGACCTTTAATAGATTTCAGAAATGTCATTTTAAGAGTTTTCATCAGACAGGGTCAGCTTGCCCTCATTTTGATGGTACTCTGAATGTCTGGAAAACAGTCTCGTCCTTGTGTGTGCCAGATAACATGTATCATGTCTCCCTTTAGTGGGCCTATCATTTCCCTCCTCTCAACACCATCACTAAGAAGAGAAGGTAATCAACCATTTCAGTGGGAAGCTGATACACTTTGAGAATTGCTCCCCACCTCAGCAACCCCAAACACAGGTGACGGATTTAAAGGTTAACATTTTCCTGCGTCTAGAATTGGGACCTGCAGAAATACACCCAGGTCAGTGTGGCATAGTTGTTGTTCAGATGTTTTCCAAATTGTAAGCATTGGAAGACCAGTTCTAAGGGATATGAAAATATGTTTTGAGAAAAATATGAGATTTTGTGATTAAAGTGATTTGGAAAATTCTGATTCAATTAGAATCAAAGAGGTTTGTTTATTGTAGGGTTTCTTGGCGTCTTCAGTATGGAAACAAGCACTAAGACTTCCTAAGAGGTTTTACAACATGCAAGGTATCGTCAAATATATCTCAATAGGTGAGTTTTAAATATTTATGTATACATATATACGTGTTTATTTTTGAGAGAAAGAGAGGGTGAACATCAGAGGGGCAGAGACAGAGGGAGACAGAAGATCCGAAGTGAGCTCTGCGCTGACAGCAGGGAGCCTAGTGTGGGGCTTCAGCTCATAAACTGAGATCATGACCTGAGCTGAAGCCAAACACTTAACTGACAGAGCTGCCCAGCCGCCCCTATATATTTTGTTTAAAATTTTTTTCTAGAACACCTCATGAAATACTGGAATACTGTTTGAGAAATGCAGATAAGCCTCCCTCCTGCCTGCTTTTTCTGTGAAGTTCCTAAGCATTGTGGAGAATTTCACAAACTCCAGGATGATTCGTGGTATGCTGAGGGCTGGGTCAGGAGCTGAATGGGCAATTCCAGTAAGGAGAGAATTTACTTGGCCTTGGTAAAGCTCTTGGAAAAGTCTTTGGGCATTTCAGAAGCCTTGGGACCTTTGAATCGGAAGCACCACAGTCTGCGAGTGACCTGGAATGCCTGCTCTTTGCGGGGTCTCTGCTGGCGTGCTCTGAGGTGGAGGACGTGGGGTCCAGAGGGAGTGCAGGCTGGTAGGAGCACGCTGGAGAAGAAGGGAGTTCCAAGCAAGAATGACGGAAGGAAGTGACTGATCTTTTGGTTTCTTCATTTTTCTCCTCAAGTATTTCCTTTTAAGGGAATGTTCTTGTAATGTCTATTCTGTTTCAGTTTTCATTTTCTCCCCCTTCAACTTCCCTAACTTATTCATTTTTCTATTACCACCAACGGAATTAACTCCACATCTCGTTCCACTGTTCACTGAGACCAAGACTTGCAGCTCAGGTATATGCAGAGTGGCTGGCCTTTACTCGGGCACGGAAACAAAACAGAAGCTGGGTCGTGGAACAATACTGGCACGCCGCACAAAACAGCGTGGCGGAGAGCAGAGGCGCGCACGGGCTGTGGCCTTGTGGGGGCCCTTGAAAGCACCCACAAAAAGACATTCCTGAGAAAGGAAATTCCCTCTTCTATTTTGGTCAGATGATTCCTGTAATTACTATGCCAATTTGAAAAAGCACAAGTCTGAGTAACAAAAATGACTCTGAAAGGTTAACAGGAGTATAGCTTTGAGCAAGTAAAAAAATTAATTTTTAAATTTGCTGGCCTGTATTTACATTTATCATTGTAACAATATAATGATAAATACTGGCCTAAATCATGCCATAATTCCACTATACCATATTATTTTTAAAGACGGTTGAGGAATTTCACAGAAGGCGTGATAAGAAAATCCTGAAGATGGGACGTAATGGTAGCCCATATTTTTCTACATATTTATTTGCTCAAGTCAAGGTTTTTTTTCTTTTTTTGTTTATTTTAATGTACAAGGAACTTTCCTTAGGAGAACTCTGAAAAATTTACTAATTATTTTAACATGTCATCAAAACAATATGGACAGAAACACATTCTTGGCTGTTTATAAGCTACCTCTGGTAATGTAATTTAGCTCAAGCTCAAAGGTTAAGTGTCTCTTATCAGAGGAGAGGATTAATCACTTCCATTATGTATATTTTTTGGAGTGTTTTTATTGTTAATACAAAATGAAATGGACTCTCCACCCCTCCCAACAAACCATTAGTAGTTGGGTACGGCATCCAAAGCACATTGTTAAGAGTCAATTATAAAGTTCTCATGGTCTCCAGAGTTCAAATGCAGTTTTATCATTTTAATTAGCAGTTTATTCTTTTACCAGGCGTCACCAGGGGCCGCCCTCACTCTCAATGTTACAGTGGAATGGGGGGACATTAGCTCTCCAAGGTCACTCAAAACCCATCAGCATTTATTTACATTGGCCGTAATTCAGGCCCAGGAAGGCAACCTTGTCTCCACTAGCAAAGGCCAGATGATCAAGACGGCTGAGATTTGCATATGGCAGCAGTCTGCTATCCACAGAGCTCTCTGTTACTGAGTCCCCTCTTACAGTGGGGGGGGGGGGTACACATTAGTGCTAAATTACTATCATCTACCGACCTTCTTTATTAACTTTTCTCTTCCATTAGGACACCGAGAAACTGTGTCCCTGGAAATCCAACCAGCTTTCTAGTGTTCCAGCACTTTGCGAATGAGGTTAGCCTGCTGCTAACGGGCAGCTAGGATCTAGGTTAGAAATCAAGGACCTGCTCACCTTGATGACGGCCAGGCAGCACCATTGTGAAGCGAGGATGACCCATCACTTTCAAAGCTCTTCAACTCTTTGCTTAGGGCCTCTGGGTTTCTCAATGTCAAAACCATTATATTTATTTGCACTGCTAATCCCACTGCTAATGCAAACATGAGGCAAACTATAGTTCTTAACACCTGATTTTTCTCTTTCCTACATACACGAATTTGCAATGTTGGAGAAATGCATGATACTTAATTATACTGTGCACAGGCAGAAACTTGCCAGCAAACCTATTTTAGTATAAAGGCAATCGCTGCACGGGTACCTGTCAGTCAGATGAGTGGTGTAGCTTCTTGCTGGATATGATTAGAGAAAGAGAAAAGGCGAGTAATTGACTCCATGCAACTTGGTATCTGATTATACTCAGGGCCACGAAACCTCTGTGATTTCACAGCTGAATCACAGACCATCCCAATACATTTAAAACGGAAGTCTTCTCTGCTGAAAATCTGTTTGTTTGAAAAGGGGAGGCTGCCAGGAGGAACATTTTGTTTCTGCATTTCTATGGATGAGTGTTCAGGATGCGTACTGCTTGCGTCAGCCACTGATGCAAGCTGCTAATGGCTTTGTAGGTGGACAGACTGTCTGATCTTATCAGAGGAGCGAAATACCACGCAAAGCAGGGGGACATAACCAAATTGGCCTCACGGACCCCCAGGTGAAGGGTTCTTCAGTTATTCTTCATTCTATAATGTCAGTGTGTGGCATCTGGTTAGTGGTGAAAAGGTGGGTCAGGGGCCCAGTGTTGGGGGCTCCTGAAGCAGTCACCCCCTTCCCTACAAATGGGTGAGGACTCTGCTTTGTAAGGAATGTTAGATCATAATCTGCAGTTAGGAAAATGAGAGCATCATAAAGTCACAGGGCAAGTGGAAATGGGATTCTGGGCACACTGAGGTGATGACTACTGTGCCCCCGAGTTGAGCTGAGGGCCTGCGTGGCTGGAGTGGCTGGAACACTCTGAGTGGCCCAGAGAAGGGAAGAAGCTTGTGCAGAGAAGCTCTGGAGGACTGAGTCTGGGGGGCAGTTTGGATGTGGGGTGATAAAGAAGACAGAAGATTCCATCTGAAGCTGTGCTGGTAGATGTTGGGCCCAGAGTAAAATGGGAATGCTTCTCTAGGATAAATGGAGGCAATCCACCCAGGATCTGACAGACAGACAGAGAGGGAGATAATACAATATGATCTTAAGAGCCATAGAGGAGGGGCACCTGAGTGGCTCAGTTGGTTATGTGTCAGACTTCAGTTCAGATCATGATCTCCTGGTTTGTGAGATTGAGCCCGGCATCAGGCTCTCCGCTGCAGCATGGAGTCTGCTTCAGATCTTCTGTCTCCGTCTCTCTCTGCTCCTCCCCACTCTCTTTCTCAAAAATAAAAATAAATATAAAAAATAAAAAGAAACAGGGAACCTGGGTGGCTCAGCGTCTGACTTCAGCTCAGGTCATGATCTCACAGTCTGTGGGTTCTAGCCTTGTGTCGAGCTCTGTGCTGACAGATTGGAACCTGGAGCCTGCTTCAGATTCTGTGTCTCCCTCTCTCTTTGCCCACCTCACTCATGCTCTGTCTCTCTCACTCTCAAAAATAAATAAACATTAAAAAAATTTTAAATAAAAGAACCATAGAGGAGTCAGGGGGTGGGCTGTGTGTGTGAGAGACAGAAAGACACTGAGAGTTGCTGCAAGTGACTGTTTAAGTCTTTAAATGTGTGTCAAGGTGCCAGGGCAATGTTAAGGTGCATGCATTTATATCACTCTCTATAGCTGAGTATCCTGAGGTCTCTTTGTATTATAAAATAGCAGGGGTGCCTCATGATGTTCGGTTGTGAGGACTTCATTGTCAAAGACACAGTTGGGAAAGGTTGCCCCAGAAGTCAAAACCAGGGGTGCACACGTACTTACTTTCTTCATGTTTCCTGTGGGATGGCAGTAAATAAGTTCCCAAGAGAGGCGCACCACTAGAGTAGAGCCTGACAGGGGAATGGGCCTTTGGCGCAGAGGCTCTCTGGAGAGGCTGACTTTTTTCCAGAACTCTGCTGGATTTGATAACCAGTGGAGGAAGGAAGGCTCTGGGGTCCTATATACACCATCCTGGAACCAACTGGTCCCAACAAGGTGGCCGAGGTCTGAGCAGTTCATATAGCTGGATGAATTTAAGTAAAGCTCAGTGGGCAGCCAGAGATTTTGGACCTGGAAGGACATACCTGCCGGATTAGGAAGAGGAAATAACTGGAAAAGTCAGTTCTTGCCACTGGGATTGAGGGGAAGGACAGGGAACAGAGAGGTAGGTTCTCCCTCCTGCGGCCGCGCAGGTCCCAGACTGTTGGGCCAGGCAGTGATCAGCAACAGGGTAAGAAGACTCAGGGCGCCGGAGTGGCTCATCGGATAAATGTCCAACTTCGGCTCAGATCATGATCTTGTGGTTCACGAGTTTGAGCCCTGCATCAGGCACTGTGCTGAGGGCTAGTTCAGAGCCTGGAGCCTGCTTTGAATTCTGTGTCTCCCTCTCTCTCTGCTCCTCACCCGTTCATGTTCATTCTCTCTCTCTCTCTCTCTCTCTCTCTCTCTCTCTCTCTCTCTTTCTCTCTCTCTCTCAAAACAAAACAAAACAAAAAAACCCCAGAATCATTAAAAAGGAAAAAAAAAAAAAAAAGAAGACAGAGGACAGGGATCCAAGTCTTAGAAAGAGGACTAGATGGGAATTTGGTCTTGAAAATAGACAGGAAACTAACTTGCTAGGACAAAGGGAAGCAAGGGTCATTTCTGTGTCCTAAATGCCTCAAAGGCAGAGTCAACAGCGCTCCTGAGGTGCAAAGTCTGATGATGCCGGCAGGTCACAAGGCCATTCAGGGAAAAGATGGATTAGGAAGGAGGATGGGAGTTCAGGAACATTATGGTGCTAGAAATCTCTTCCCGGGTTCCAGAATCTTTGAAATAGTGTGGAGTCTGGGGCTCAGGATGACCAGGGACAGCTGGTCTGGGATGGATGCTTGGAGCTGTCCTGACAAGGAATCAGAAAGTGAAAGCCCTTGATTCTTGTGCTTGGGGTTTTATCACATTTTCTTCAAATGCTTAGGACAGTTGTGTGCTTGAAGGTTGGGGACATGGATGAGCGAGCAGAAAACATAAGAATATTATAAAGGACAAATCAGTGGGACTGGGGGCAAACTAGACAGAGAGAAAAAAACCTAGAGAGAAATGGTCAGAACTGCTTTATGTGTGAGAAGATGGGGCTCTAGCCTCCGATGAAGAAATGGGTGTGTGGGGAGGGCGCATGTTCAGAGAAGAGCGAGAGGCTGTTTTTCACGTGGATAAATCCCGTTTTCTTGAGGTGTTTTAGTTCCAACAATGCACCACATGGAACTCCGTACAGCCTATATTCATTCTTTCTCCCGTGCACACACGTTCACAGCCACCAGAGGGAGACACGACCCACTAGCTTTTAGTGGAGAAAATTCCCCGGGGGATCATCGCGCCGACACTAGACAAATTCCTCCCAAGTTTGCATTCACATGCGGAGCCTCTAATCTTGACAGTTCCCAGAACAGCAGGCCTGACTATATCTGGGCAGTTATACCACTGGGGACATCAAGACTGCTTTGTAAAACCATAAGCACCCAGGAACAGAGGCTTTAAAGAATGTGAAAACAAGACTGCAGTGACAGCAGTTAGGATCACAGAGGCTGAGTCACCTCCCTGCATTTCTGCCCATCGGACATTCGTGAGGTGGTGGCTCTGCAGAGACCCCAGCAAGGTCTGTGAGCTGCAAGAGAGGGACCTAAGGTTGGCACGAGTGGCTTCCCGCAGAGACCAGGCTCCCTTTGGTGAGGGACTGGCGACTCAGGTTCCCACCCTAACCAACAAAAATATTGTGTTTCATGACAAAGTGAGAAAAGGTCATTGCTAGTTTTTTTTCCCCCCAAATCTTAAAACAGGGGTGCCTGGTTGGCTCAGTTTGTAGAGCGCGTGACTCTTGATGTCGGGGTTGTGAGTTTGAGCCCCATGTTAGGTGTGGAGATTACTTAAGAATAAAATCTTTAAAAAAAATCTTCTCAAAACAACTTTGAATTAAAACCTCTGAGAAAACAGGGTGACTCACACCATTGCTCTTCAACTCAGTGGCACGTTGTGTCATCAGTGTCTTGCCTGGAGGGAAGTATTTTTAATTTCAACTTTCTCTGTTTGTTAGTGGGCTGATGTCATGGAGACGGGTTGGGATGCATGCAATTAGAGGAAGAGAGAATACCTCTAGGATTTATTAATATTGGTATTTAATGTCTTTTGTATATTTTTGACAGGAGCCTCACATAAAGAGAAAAGACCCGAATACACAGAAGAGCAAACAGGGAAAAAGTGAGTGTTGATAATACTCTACTTTGGGGTTCCAGAATTATGTGATAAAGGGCAAATGTGTGGACCTTTGAGAAACTATTTCTGTCATTCAGTTCACAAAATGCAGAGGGGGATTAAGTTTCATAGATAGAAGTAAGAAATTCTGGTTTTTTTTTTATTACAGAGAAATGCAGATAATTTGGTAGGGTTATTTTAATTTTTTGAGCCAAACAGATTTTGTTGGCGTGGTGATTTCAGCAAACCATCTGCAAGGCTATCTGAAAGGAATCTAAAATAAATGAAGGGGTTATTTCAGTTTATTTTTTGGAAAGAAACATTTTAAACTTTTCAGACTACTTTTCTGGAAACTTCCAGGGGTGGGGTAAGTGCAGTTTTGTTTTGCTCTGTACACGTCCTGTACACTAGTGTCCTACTGGCGGCTGGAATGGTCGCGTTTGTGTCTTGGATGTAACGCTCCTCGCGGGCACGTGTCGCTCTCTGTGAGAGCCTGCGCCGGCCTGACGCGTCAGTGAAGGAGCATTAGGACGCAGCTTAATCCCAGACTCATGCCATTTCAGCAGGGTCACCATATGACCCAGTGAAATTATTTAAAAATAAAATTTTAAAATATTTATTTTTGAGAGAGAGAGAAAGAAAGAGACTGTGAGCAGGGGAGGGGCAGAGAGCGAAGGAGACAGAATCCGAAGCAGGCTCCAGGCTCCGAGCTGTCAGCACAGAGCCTGAGGCTGGGCTCAAACTCATGGACTATGAGATCATGACCTGAACTGAAGTCAGTCACTTAAGTGACTGAGCCACCCAGGTGCCTCTATCTCAGTGTAATTATTAATGAGATCTTTTCCATTCTTAAAAGCGACCCAATTTGGACAATATATTAAATGGTCCCCCTCTGTTTCATACTAGTCCCTGAGCACCCAGGGCGATGAGCACGTTGGGCCATTCCTTCTCCATGTGCAGAGACAGAATGATGCACCCAACGGGCAAGAGCTTCGTCTCTTCCCTTCATCCTCCCCGGAAAGTTCACACACCAACAGCTCCGGGGCAAAGACAGAAGATATTGGAAAACCTGGTAACAATTCTCTTGTAGGTATGAAGACCTAACTCAGCTCTGAAAATGTCAATGTCGATTCTGAGCGTTGAAAATAAGGCCCAATGAAGGCTTGTACATGTGACATCAGTGATTTGTCAGGTGATACCAAGACACAGATGCAGAGAGAAACTGAGGAGAGGACTCAGTGCTTTGATCCAGATCACAGAGTGGGTTCTCCCATCAGAGGAGGGAATTAACTAACTTGACCAGGGACAAGGAAGCAAGAGACGGTGGGGAAACAGGACACTGAAGTAGTAGGTCTTGGCAGAGGACAAGTCCTCAGGGAGAACCTGCTGGAGAGATATTCATGAGAGTCCAGGGGATGGCGCACCTGTGGGGCTCAGTGGGTTAGGCACCCAACTCTTAGCCTCGGCTCACGTCATGATCTTGCAGTTTGTGAATTCGAGCCCCACGTCGGGCTCTGTGTTGACAGCACATAGCCTGCTTGGGATTCTGTCTCTCCCTCTTTGCCCTCCCCCACAAACATAAATAAGTAAATTAATTAAAGAAAAAAGAGGGGCACCTGGGTGGCTTGGTCAGTTAAGTGTCCAACTTTGGCTCAGGTCATGGTCTCTCAGTTCGTGGGTTCAAGCCCCATATCAGGCTCTGTGCTGACAGCTTGGAGCCTGGAGCCTGCTTCAGATTCTGTGTCTCCTTCTCTCTCTCTGCCCCTCCCCGCTCACGCTCTGTCTCACTCTATCTCTCAAAAATAAATAAATGTAAAAAAAAGAAAAATAAAATAAAAGAATCCAGGGAATGTTGGGATCCCTGAGTTTGGGAAAGGAAGGGAAAAAGGCATTCTGATATGAAATTTAAGAGAAGATTTGAGCTCAGGAAGGGAGAGCTGAGTGTCAGCAGGTCCTGCAGGTGATGTGGGGTGGCTCCGTGGGAGTAAAATGGAGAAACAGGTTGCTAAAAGCTCAATTAATTAGTAAGCCACGATCTAGCATCTGTCTGCTTATCGCTTGTTTACCCGTGTGAGTCTTCCTATCTTAATAAGGTTTATGTCTTCATATTCCATGACTTCGCATGTCTTGCTGTAACTATGTGTCAGTCTGAGGAAAGAGGGGAGAGACTGGTCTGCCAGTTTCGGTCTCTGGGAGGGCGCTTTCTCATCGGCTTGATGGAGGCAGAAGAAAAGGGACGCGGAGTTACCTTTTGCACTTACAATGATGCACTGTAATCACTGACCTATCTGGTTGTTCTCCTGCACTGGTTGTGCGCTTCTGGAAGGTGAGAATCATATTTCCTGTGAAAGCCAGAGCTACATCTGTCTCACTGAAAGGGGCCCTTTAGAGCCTTTTGGTCACGTGAAAGAGGCATAGGAATAAAGCCCTTCGGAAGGATCAGTGCTGGGGCCAGCGCATAACACGGTGCTTAGAGCAGAGGACCCTCCAGGGCGGCAACATCTTTTGAAATTCTCAATGACATTGTTCTTGCTATAAGAAAACGGCAGGAGTATCTTCCACAGCTCACGCTTTGTGATGCCTACCTGAGAAAGAATACAGGTCTGACCTTGTACAGCAAGGTCTTTATGGTCAGAGCTGTGGATTCACCAACTTGAAGATTATTTGGGGTGGTCTTCACCCATTTTTGTGTGAGAAGTACCGGGGCCAGAGAGCCATGGCTTGTCACCCCGAACCCAGGCTTCCGCCTCAGTGTCCAGGCCCCGCATTGGTCAAGGGAGGGTGCCTGTGTGCTTTGGTTCTCCAAGTGCACCTTCAGGAAGGGGGTCTCTGTGGTGGGCCTTTAACCTTGCTGCCTGCTGTCTGACAGGAATGGGATGGGTAAGTGATCCAAAGCTTGGAAATGATGATGAGTAAGAGGAATTGGATAAGCTTTCCTTGGAGAAAAAGAACTCTCAGGAGCATACCTGACTGACGTGAGAGAGGGGACTCACCCAGGCTCCTCGTCAGTAACTCAGACGCAGCATTTTTAAGCTTCTCTTTCTGGCTTTTACCAGGCAGAAGGAAGAGAGGAGACAACAGAAGTGTACTTCCTTCCGTACAGAAGGGAGATCCCGGCCTTTGAGATGCCTGAAACCTCTGGGGTAGCCTATAATCTGGTAGAATCCACTAGCCAAAGAGGGTGGGACACAGGAACTTTACAAAGTTGATCTGTTTAGTTATTTATCAAATATCTTTTAACCACTTATTATAAGCCAGCCACTGGCCAGAAAATGACGAGAAAACAAACATAGCACCTTCTCTCAAGGTGCTCATCGAAATACATACTTACAAACAATGGTAAGTGCTGCGCAGCAAAGTGACATATAAGTAAGCTCATATCCAAGTCCTTGCGTAAATAAAATGAGAAAATGGCAGTGGAACCTAACATCCATGTCACGCCTGGGCACCTTCCTTCACTCTGTACTGGTCCCTTTCAGCCTCCAGCTGTTCACCAAAAGATACTCCTTTAAGGAGTTCTCCTAAGATAGAAAGAGGAATTTTAAGAATCCTTCACCGTATGTGGGTAAATCAACAGCAGCCTTAAGCCAGGTCCTTTGATCTGATAAGCTCTGTTGGAATGTAAGTTGGACTGATAGGTAGCACTTGTGAGTCTGAGTTGAGTTCCTAACACCAGTGGAGTTGAAAGTAATTGCACACTCCAGCTGTATAAACCCCTGTAGTAATTTAGGGAGACAGATTGCAACCGGGTTTTCAGTCTGCAGAGAATATGCATTTGCACTAGGGCTTGGAGAATTCTGCCACTGTGCAGTGCAAAAATAGAGAATTTAGCAGATGATGTTAAAATTACAAGTGTTGGTTGAGGTGCCTGGGTGGCTCAGTCATTTAAGCATCTGACTTTGGCCCAGGTCAAGATCTCATGGTTCATAAGTTCGAGCCCCACATTGGGCTCTGTGCCGTCCGCTCAGAGCCTGGAGCCTTCTTCGGATCCCCTGTCCCCCTCTCTCTCCGCCTCTCTCTCTCTGTCAAAAATAAACAAAAATTTAGATAATACTAGATTTCCTTTTTCCTCCTTATTCCCACTGCCTGCCACACTTTGTTAATACAGCAATCAGAAGCAGGTGGTGTGGGAATAGCAGGAATGCTTTCCTGCCTGTGAGATCCAAAGAGACCTCCCTAGGAGAAGCCTAGATTTGGCTTCTTTTGCAAACTGGCACACAAACTGCAGCTTAGGCCCTACTGAAGTTGGACCGTTGTTGTCCCTCCAGCCAGTGAGGAAGCAGAGATCATGTTTTAAATAGGGAGCTGTTAGTTTCTGTAGCAGACAGGGTGATTCTTCTTGTGCTGCTAACTTTGGGACATGGATGGCTTTATACTTCTCTGCGCAACGGGCTCCATGAAAACTTTAAGGCCTTTCCTTTTACCCCAGGAGAGAGATCAACTACCATAAACCAAGAACTTCTCAAACTGTATCTTACCTATTCTTATCAAATCCTTGGTTGAGAGAAGGTACTTTTAGGGAAAATAAATGAAAGGGTTTGTGGCTCATGCTTCCTTTTGATGAACAGCAGACTTTCACCTCGTTCCCTACCCTCTTCCACTCCTCCCGCAGCTCCAGACCCTGTAGAGGGACATGAGTTCCTTTTTGCCTTGTTTTGTTCTTTATCAAAAGGAGGCCTGGGCTAAAAAGGCGGAAGCTCTGATCTGACGGTCTTCACATTCCCAGAAAAGCTCCCATGAGGTCAGGGTCGTTAACTGTGGGGAGAAAAGCACAGCTCTCTTTCATGTATTCATTCCTCAAATATTTTCAAGGCATTGATTACGGATGTCAGTCCTAAGAGCTGGTAGTAGTGAATAAGACAGAGACAATGTCTAGGACTGAATGACAAATACCCAAGTAAATCATTTCATGATGCTTAGCAATAAGTGTCATGAAGAAAATGAAGATGCAGCAGGGGTGGAGCTGGGCGGCCCGAGCCAGTGCCTGGGGCAACAAGCACTGGGTGGAGGGGGGGGGAGTGGAGATTTCAGGTGTGGGCTCGCTCGTTCAGAAGGCAGGTCAGGATGCCATATGAGCGGCTAATGGATTACAGGTTCCCCAAGGAGGCAGGAGGCAGAGGGTGATGGGATCAGCCTGGGAAACGCTTCGTGTGGGTGGTGACAAGAAGGCCTTGTCCCCGGAGAGTCCAGAAGAACAAGAGAAGTATGAGAGTGGGAGGGGCAACACCAGGCAAGGCCTGGGCTCTAAATAAAGTGATCCGGCCCTGGAGTGTAAGAAGACAACACAGGGCCACCTGGGTGGTTCCGACGGTTAACTGTCCAACTTTGGCTTCGGTCATGATCTCGCAGTTCGTGAGTTCAAGCCCTGGGTCAGGCTTTGTGCTGACCGCTCGGAGCCTGGAGCCTGCTTCAGATTCTGTGTCTCTGTCTCTCTCTGCCCTCCCTGGCTTGTGCTTTGGCTCTCAAAAATGAATGTTAAACAAATTTAAAAAATAATAAAAAAAAAGTAACACAAAAGCAAGTAAAAAAGTGTAGCAGTGTTGTTTCAAGCACTGAAATACCGGAAAAGCCAGATCATTGGGACGATAAATGCTATAGCCCGATGCCTCACACAAGGACTCCAGTGATCAGGTTTTTTTTTAAATTATAAAAGTGAGTCAGATCATATCTCTATGAATTATAAAAATCAAGTTAAAAATAGCCAGATGAATTGGCCTCCTTATGAAACATTTATGCCCAATTTGTCTTTTGGAACAAAAATGCAACGTTAAACAGAAAAGAGAAATAGCTATCCAGGTGAGACTTTTCTAGACCAGCCACCGAGGAGATGGTTCAAGTATTCCACATAGATGATCAGCAGTGTTGAGGGCGGACAGGAATAAGCCGTAAATCCATCTGATTGCGGTTATATGGTTCCGGGATGGGCTGTAAGGCCGGCGGGAGGCTTTTTGGTCAGTTCACACTGGCCCCGGTGTGGGGGGGGGGGGGGGGGGTGAACGACGGGCTGACGGCTTGAAGGTTTTGGTTTTCCTTCTGCTGTGTTCTAAAGGCTGAGGTTGCTAACCCAGAATGAAGGTTTCCTAAATGGAGAATTTCACTGCAGTTGTTGCCCCCTCTGCCCCTCTCGAGAAATGCACCCCCACCTTCATCTCTGGACCGTTCTGGAGCGGTGGGTCACAGCGTGGACTGCAGCAGGGGCAGAGGGCAGCCTCTGTGCAGGCTGAACTTTGCGGCATGGGCGGTGCGGGGTGTGGGGCTCCTGTCTGCTTCTCCTGGGGTAGAGACTCCTGGGTACCCAGGGTTTCCCACTGGAAGGGCTCAAGCTTCTCCCCTGTTCACCTCCCCGAGGCTTTCCTTAGAGAGATATCCGACCACCTTAATTTGTTTTTTTAATTCAAGTATAATTAACATCTGACCACTCTGACTCCGTTATTAAGTGCTGATAACTGGGAAGCCTGGGTGGCTCAGCCTATTAAGCACCCCACTCTTGGTTTCAGCTCAGGTCATAATTCATGGTTCATAAGTTCAAGCCCTGTGTGGGGCTCTGTGCAGACAGCAAGGGGGCTGCTTGAGATTCTCTGTCTCCCTCTCTCTCTGCCCCTCTCTGCTTCCACTCTTTCTCTCTCTCAAAATAAAGTAATTTAGGGGCACCTGGGTGGCTCAATCGGTTAAGCGTCTGACTCCGGCTCAGGTCATGATCTCATGGTACGTTCATTCAAGCCATTCTTTGTGCTCTGTGCTGAGCCTGGATCCTGTCTTCGGATTCTGTGTCTCACTCGCTCTCTGGCCCTCCCCTGCTCACGCTCTCTCTCTCTCTCTCTCTCAGGAATAAATAAAATATATATATAAAAAAAGAAATTAACTTAAAAAAAAAGAGATGATAACTGTCTGAGGTGTTACTTTCTCCAAGTAACAAACAGGCTCTCTGATTTTAAGCAGGCCTATTAAAAGGAACCAAACAAGGTATCAAATGGCAGGTGAATAGTAGCCAGCTAGTTATTGGCAAAGGCTTGTCAAGTCACAAAACTGCCCCTTTGTAGTTGAAATCGTAGGGGCTTCCAACAGAGAAAATGCAAAATGCGAAGGCAAAGGAAGTGATAACAAGTCTTAGTTAAAATGCTTAAATTACCACTGTTTGCAGCTTGCAAAACTAGAAGTTTAAGCAGGCACACCAAAGATAGAAGCAATTCTGTCTAAATGGAACCAATTATCTCTCAATCAATTTATCAGTTTGAAAGCCAAATTTGTAAGATAGTGAAGTAGTCCTACTGCTATTCTTTTCTTTGAGGAGTTATCTTTTCCATGGGCTCAGATGGATGGGTGTGGGGTGTGTAGCCAGCGTAGGGGGAGGCTATAGTGAATATCTGCAAAAGATCCATTATTAGCATTTAGAACTGTTATTATCTTTAATTAATCCTCATTCAACAGGGCTGTGGTACGCAATCAGATATTAGCCTTTGGGAGATCTCTATACACAGGGCAGAACCCGAACTGTCACCAAGTACAGTCAGGGTTAATTTTGGATCAAGGCCATTCTGCCAGTTCTCTGGGGCCTGCTTCTCCCCCCAGGCATTCACCGCTTTATCAACCCAGCTAGCGTTTGCACAGCTGCAACTGATTGAACTCCCCGTCACCTTTTCCAGAACATTTACTAGGTACCCAAACCCACAAAAGCTGATATTAACCAGGCAAGCGGCAAGATGAGGGGCAAGGAATGATAAGGATGAGGACAGGGTAAATCCAAGATGGATGAGGTTGGAAGCCTGTGGACACATAACTTAGATAGTTGAGGTTTACGCAGTAATTGGAAAGCTTTGTCAAGCTGGAGGAGGCTTCGGTTGCAAAGGGAAGATGAGTGAACTTCCCAGTAGCTTGTTAGTAATTAGAAATATGAGTATGTGCGAATCGCCTTTTGGGATGAACTGAAGGCATGCAGAATGGGCTAGAAGCGTGTTCGGTGGAGGGAGAATAAGCAAATTGATGAATTATGCCTTTGCTTATAGCTCTATTCTCAAAACTCAGAGTCTGATTTAATCCTAAGCACAGTGTAAGTATTTGGGGGTCCTTCCCATGATACACAGTGGGACGTGGGTGCAATACGAAAGTTGTGAAACAGAGCCCGCAGGGAAACCTGGCAGCCTTGGACGTTCACTGGACATCCCAGGTTTGAAAGACATGCAGAGTACCCACATTTGCTTCTGGCACCTTCTGAAGAAGTGCCCAGGAAACAGCATTGAGCAATGTATCCATTTCATTAATGCTTCACCTATTTGCCTGTGCCTCCTCTGTGCAAAGACAGAAAACTAACATATGGAGAAATCCAAAAATAAAAGGTTTTGAGGATGACTTACCGTTTCGAGTTATATAGGAAAACACAGTCAAGCAAGCGAGGACACCATCGAGATTCGGCTCTATTCCGAAACGCCCAAATGCTTCGGGAGGTGTGGTGTTAACGTCAGAAATAGTTCCTTAATTAAGGAAGAACCTTATCTGAGAACCACAAGTTTCTTAATCCCCTTAAAAAAAAACTAACCATTTTGATTCAGAACCAATTTGAGGGGAGAGAAGTGTGGGTGTCCTATTTAGTAATATAATCCTGTTAAGTCTTTCTTTGGAAGCAAAATAAAGCCATGCATGATTTTCTAAGACCGTTAAAGGCCTCCCCATTATGGAGTTAAAAGCAAGAAGAGTTATATTTGGAAGGATCATTATAAACTACCTGCAGGTTCAGCCAATTGTTTCCCCAACAGAACCTGAGGTTATATATCAGTGGATGGAGATACGACCCCAGAAGGCAGGCTCTGAATTAACACATGTAATTGTCATTAAGGTTAATGGCAACAGCCTAACGCACAAAACAGGAAATAAGCTTTGGTTTGCTCTTCATCTTCTTGGTTGAAATCCTCCTGTTATACGTACTCAGCTTGAATGCCACGGATCTACAAACAGGTATAAAACTATTAACTGATGTATTTGGGTTTAAAATTCAGCAGACAACACGGCAGGTGTACTTTTTCTTTCATTCCTTAGATGAAGGCGTCACAACGCTTCGGTAGTGTGTGTTCTGAGACAGTGGCCGGGCAACGCCAGCCCGCCAGCCCGTAGGATTCTTGTCCGGGCAGTGTGACCATGTGAATGAAGGGAGCTCTCATTCATGCCGTGAGCTCTCAGAGCTTCAGAAAAACATACGTGAGAGAGAAAGGATCAGTTTCCTAATGTTTCCCGTAGAGCTGTTGGAATAGAGGAGAAAGGACCAGGGGCCTTTGGTTCTCTCTGGAAAAGGATAAGGAGAAGGGGAGCAAAGAAAAGGCAGGAGAGAGGTTTGAGGGCGGAGAGGCAGATGCAGTGGTGAATGTCACCATTTGAGCTCCATTTCCACCAGAGAGCTGTGCTAAAGTTTATAGGATCCCCCAAAGCCGCTGTCTTTTATTTCATTGCTTCGACCCTTCTCGTGAAGCGGGAGTTCTTCATACTTTTTTAGTGTAAGTTTGTCAACATCACTTTCTTTGTCTGTGAACAATGATGATGTATATTTTCCATGACTCTACAATCCCGTTCAGCACTTCCTTTGTTCTACTTTCTACAGGTTCTCACCTTTCTCTATAATGGTGTAGGCAGCACAGGTGGGCTACTACACCATTATACTAGATTGCAGCCGTTGCAGAACTCTCTTCTGTCTCCATAATTGCTTGGGGAGCTTTTCTGGCTGGAATACAAGTAAAAGCTGAAAGCGTGCCTCTGAGAGGTTAGCTTTCTCGGAGTAAGAGCTACAAAGGCATGGATTTATGTTTTAAAAGATGCCATAAGCTGCTTTTATGTAGCTTTATTCCTTAGTCCTTTGCTCCCCTCTCCTTGAAAACCACCTGCAACTGTCGTTTGCAAATTAACTGCCTCTGACAGCTGAAGGGAGAAAAGAAAACCCTGCAAAATCTACAAAACCCTCACCTGCTACCACAATGAAGAGTGAGGGAAAACGAAGGAAAGGATCTTTTTTTTAAATACTTTGTTGTTTTCGAATTCCTTCCTAAGAGATATTCTGTGCTTAAATAACAATCACAAAGTAGCATCTTGCTGAGATCACTTTTTTTTGAGAGGGGGGAGGGGCAGAGAGAGAGAGGGAGAGAGAGAATCCCTACCAGGCTCCATGTCCAAGGCCAGCACGGAGCCTGATGTGGGGCTCGATCTCATGAACCGTGAGATCATGACCTGAGCTGAAATCCAGAGTGGGAGGCTTAACTGACTGAGCTCCCCAGGTGCCCCTAGAGACCATCTTCAGTTATCCAGTCAAACCACTGAAACTAAGAGTCTTCATCTAATCACGAAAACTAAAAGGCAAAGGGAGAAATCGGCAGGATCTGTTAATATGAGATGCATATTATTGTTTCTAAATAGGGCCCTAAACATGAAATTGTTAGCTGTTTCTTTTTAAATAAAGTTTCTTTTATTAAAATAAAAATGTATTCACAGTGGAATATTTGGAAAAAGGGGTACAAAGAATAACCAAAAGCAGATCTTTGGTTTGAATACCAAAGATAACCACTGTTTAACATTCTGGTGCATGTCCTTTCATTTTTGGGGTGGGGGTTGGGCACAGTTTCTTTTTAAAATTTATTTAAAATTCTTTTTAATGTCTATTCACATTTGAGAGAAAGAGAGAGAGAGAGAGAGAGAGAGAGATGGAGAGAGACAAAGAGAAAGAGCACATGAGCAGGGGAGGAGCAGAGAGAGACAGAGACACAGAATCTGAATCAGGCTCCAGGCTCCAAGCTGCCAGCACAGAGCCTGATGTGGGGCTTGAACTCGTGAGCTCCCCAGGCGCCCCTGAGCAATGTGTGTTTGGGTGTATGTACACACATACACAATTTTGGATAGGGCTTCGATGTGCCATAGATTTCTAGTTTAATATAATATCAGAAATTCTCCCCTCTATATTATTATAAACTCTTTCTAAATACACTTTTTACAGTTGGCTCAAGAATTCCACTTCAGTGGAGGCTCTGTGATTTAAACCTTCCCTCTAGTGGGAGGCAAATATTCAGCACCCACAAAGGTTGGTAAAATCTTTCATTGTTATAAATAATGCTGTGGTCAACATCTTTGTACATTTTTCTGTCTTAGGTTATTTCTGCAGAACAGTTTCATGGAAGGGAAGTAGAGGTACAAAAATAAGGAGTGTTTGAAATGTTTGTATACCTTTCAGCAAATGGCTTGGATGGGCACAAAGAGGAGTTTTGCTGTTTTGGGTTTTAAATGGAGATTCAAAATAGATAGAGACCTGAGTTCCCAGCAGCTTTGGAATTAGTTGGTATTTTTTTCTTTTTCTTTTCTTTTCTTTTCTTTTTTTTTTTGGCCTTTCAAAGTATGATGCATTTTAAGGCAAACAAAAAAGTTGATAAAATCCCTGCTAGGTTTTTCTTGTGTTATCATAGTCTGGGCAGAGATGTGATAAGTAGTTCATGAAGTCCCTTCATTCGGATGTTCACAGATTAAACAGGGGTCTAAGCCTGGGTCAGGACTATTAGCACAACTTCCTTATTTACAGACATGAGAGAGGGAAAATGTAGGGATGTAACCTCCTTGGTGGGGCTTTGGCTTGATGATGTGGGGAGAAAAATTAGAAGGTGGAATCATCAGGCTGAGAATGAAGTGGATGCCTTTATTTGTAGAAGTTCATGTGTACCAGTATCCTTGATTCTTACTCTCCCCCGTTTCTAGAAGTTCTTTCCCCAAATAAGAAATTATTGAAACTTCATTTCTCAAGATGGTGTGGGGGAGACATGTGACCATCCCACTCTCTGGTTTATTTTCAGGTGTATGAGAAAAAAGAAAAGAACTTTCTGCCTCTGTGGCAATGTTAGAATCATCCCAGAAATTTAAACATTCATTGAGGCAGAAAATGTCCTGAGGTAATCCTGCATTTGCATCTCTCAATCAATTATCAACAAATAGGAGCGGCAGGCGTGAGAACTGTAGATTTGTGTTTCAATGGCTAATTGCTGAGCCACTGCAAAGCTGTAAATTAAGTGGCATTTAAACTCTGTAACCCATTGTTTGGGTCACAAGGTACTAACAGATCTTCTATAGGAGTAGTGGAGACTTCGAGATTGCTATAGGCTGAAGCCAAGAGCATTCATTCTTTTTAGTTTAAACAATTTAGAAAATATTATGGGCTTTGGGTTTCTTTGCTTTTCTGCTAGTCATGTTTCAAGTAACTAGTTTTTAAGTGAAACGAAAGCTACTTTGTGTCATCTTTACATCTTTACACCTGAATTTACATCAACATTCTTTTATTTAATGAATATGGTAAATATGCCATCAGTAAAACTTGATGTCGTTGCCATCTGCCAAACACAGGGCAATTTCATAAGCTTTAGACAGATGTCTAGTGTTACCATTATTTAAGACAAGTTGTGCTATATTAAAGTTCAGTTGTGGGGCACCTGGATGGCTCAGTCAGTTGAGTATCCAACTTCAGCTTGGGTTATGATCTTGTGGTCCATGAGTTCGAGCCTTACCTTGAGCTCTGTGCTGACAGCTCAGAGCCTGGCGCCTGCTTCAGATTCTGGGTTTCCCTCTCTCACTGCCCCTCTCCCATTCATGTCTATCTCTCTCACTCTCAAAAATGAATAAATGATAAAAAAAATTTTTTTAAAGTTCAGCTATGACTTGATCTGCCAATGAGGTTATCCTAGGTTACTTGGAGGTCAATGGATAGGGATGTCCTTGAGGATTCTTTGTCTTCTTCCTTTTCTATATTGATTGTTGAGTTTTTGTTTTGAGTACTCAGTATTTTAAAGGAGTACATAAATTAGCCCATAAGCTACTGAATGGTGAGAAATGAATATTGGACAGGACTAGGAGGTAATGGACTCTGATAGTGACAGGAGGCACTGCGTACAGGGTGCAGGAGCTAAATGTAACACTGAGTCGTCTCCCATTTGTGAAACTTGGGTCACATTATGTGGGGCACCTCTATGTACGGAAAGAACTGTTTTTGTGTAACGGTACCTGCCCGCCTACATCCTCTTCTAAGGAAATCCCCCCGCTCAAATCACTCGTTGGAGTCACGGTGACTATATCACTGGAATCCCAAAACGATGGGAGAAGGAGGGTGGGGATGAAAAAGCCATCATAAATAATGGCTGACAATTTCTCAAGTTTGGCAGTCTGGCAAAAAATAGGGTAAATACAGTAGACTTTCCTTCTCTTCTGAAATTTCCTAAATTATGTTTGACATTTGAAGCACAAAGTATAACATGGTGTGGTGTGGCTCACAATGTGTGTGGAGAAACTGTTTAAGAGAATTATATTATAAATGGGAGAGGGCAAGGCACTGGAAGGGAGGAAACTTTTATATTTCAAACTGGTGAAACGTGGACAACAGCAGGTGTTGGTGGTTGTGGAACAGTTCTGTGTCTCAATTACTGTGACGATTGCAGGAATCGATTCATGATAAAAATTGAGCACATATACAGGGTGCCAATGGCAGTTTCTTGGTTCTGATATTGTACTATAGTTACATAAGATGCTAACTGTTGGGCGAAACTGAGTGAGGAGTATATGAGATACTTCTCTGTACTATCTTTGTAATTTCCTGTAAATCTATCTCTCAAAATAAAAAGTTAAAAATAAATGCTGATGGAAAGAAGTTCTTTGGAAATGATACAAACCGTCTCCTTATGCGTCTCTGGCCATAATCATTTCGGAAGAGATTTTTCAGAAGAAAAGCAGTGGATGATATGGACATATTAGTTTTTCTTAAATTTAATAGTTGTGGGAGAAAATATGTGATGGAATAAGAATATCAGCTAGAAAAGAAATTCAAAGTTGACATCTAAGACAGGATGGCAATCCTATCAAGGAATTCTTGATGAATTTCTGTCTTGATGACCTCTCTTGTTAGGGATATACCTCTAAATTATGAAATCGGTGGAGAGGTGGGTGGGGGCTAGGTTAAATGTGTACTGGGTAATAAGAAGGGCACTTGTGATGAGCACTGGGTGTTATATGTATGTGATGAATCACCAAATTCTACTCCTGAAACCAACATTATACTATGTTAACTAATTAGAATGGAAATTAAAATTTGAAAGTAAAAAGTATGAAATTGATTAAGCAAAGTTAATTTTAATATTATGTATGCCCTGAAGCCATAAAACCATAAAATATATTTTAAAATGTTTTTTTTTATTTTTGAGAGAGAGACAGAGAGAGAGAAGGGGAGGGGCACAGAGAGGAGACACAGAATGGGAAGCAGGCTCCGGGCTCTGAGCTGTCCGCACAGAGCCCGACGCAGGATTAGAACTCACAGACCGTGAGATCATGACCTGAGCTGAAGTTGGCTGCTTAACCGACTGAGCCACCCAGGCGCTAGAGATAAAAACCAAATTTTGAATTTTTACACTCTCAGAGATAATTTAGGCTATTTTCTTCTGTAAGTTAAATTAAAAATTATTAGAACTCTCAAAAATATTGATAATTTTTCTATTTTGTATTACTTTTTTCTACCAGTTACTTATACAGTTGGTGGAATTTGCATGTAAGTAAGACACCAGCAGATGGCAAAGAAAGCTTCTGGAGTGCTAATAGTTACACGAGCATCGATTCATCATTATAATATACATAAGATTGTTTCTTATTTGCCAATATGGTAAAATTATGGTACTATTCATTTTGAACTTAAAAAAATTTTTAAATGTTTATTTGATTTTGAGAGTGAGTGAGATAGCAGGAGTGGAGAAGGAACAGAGAGAGGGAGATGAATCTGAAGCAGGCTCCAGGCTCCATGGCAGGACTAGAACGCATGAACCATGAGATCATGACTTGAGCTAAAGTTGGCTGCTTAACCGACTGAGCCACCCAGGCACCCCTTTATCTATTTTTAAATAAAGACATTTGGCAGTGGTTTATGAATTCATAAAATTCATAAAGCATTCTGAATGCTTGACAGAATGTCAGTAGCAAGAGTAATAGATTAATATAAAACCTCGACTCTTGGATTTACCACCTGGAGCTAAATAATGCTTCTAGGAAAGTGTGCAGGGTCATCCAACTGTCGGCATTAATTACAATATGATTTTCAATTGCTATGACACTGCTATATTTGTTAAAGTTTAATATGAATTGGGTCAGAAAACTCTGGACTCCAAAGGCTTTTAAAAATGGGAATTTCTTTACTCATAAAACATTGTATATAGAAGTATCATAAAGATAAAGAAGTGAATTTTTAGGTTCTATATTGTCATGTCAGTACTTTTTTGAGAAATTTTCTATATAATAAATACTCATTTAGAAGAATCTGACTTTCCAAAGTTTTTTAAAAAAATATTTATTTATTTTTTGAGAGAGAGAGAGAGAGAGGAAGATGGGGAGGGGCAGAGAGAGAGGGAGAGAGAAATCGAAGCAGGCTCTGCACTGCCAGTGTAGAGCCCAACACGGGGCTAGAACTCACAAACTGTGAGATCATGACCTGAGCCAAAACCAAGAGTCAGCTGTTTAGTCGACTGAGCCACCCGGGCCTAAATTGTGCTTTCTGATTGACTTTTGTAACTGAGTTGTGAATGCTCACAATTCATTAAAAAGACCAGTCAGATAAGGATTACATGATTGTAGTACTTTTGTTCAGGTCTACTGAGATAAAATTGACATATAACTATTGTAGTGTTTTCTTGTTTGTTTGTTTTACTCCTCCCTAAGCTCTACTCATTTCATAGCCTCAACACAGAACTTACCACTACTCAGTTCACAGGAGCAGCTGACTCATGTAAACTGGCAAAAGTTCTTTTCTTCCATTCAGTGCTGTCTGACACTATAACCAGATCAAGAGGTTGAATGTTTGATCTTTTAAATCCTTCATAATGTCAAAATGACAAAGTATAATATAAAATTTTCAACTAGGAGTATTTTTCCATAGGCTTTTTCTCTATCCATTTTAATTGCTACTTTTTAAAATGTCTTTCTTTGCCTTGTGATGAGAACTTTCAAAACTGCGATGCCGTATTATTGACTCCAGTCCCCAGGCTGCGTGTTATCTGACCTATACCTGGGAGCTTCTTCCTGTTGCTATATTTCACCCATTTGGTGATGTGCCAACTGTCCTGCTCTTTAGCAACCCCCGATCTGTTCTCTGTGTCTATGACTTTTATTTTGTTCACTTGTCTTATGTTTTGGATTCTAGATATAGGCTAAATCATATTTCACTTAGCATAATACTCTCAAGGTCCATACATGTTTTGGAAATGGCAAAATTACATTTTTTTTTACAGCCAAGTAGTGTTCCATTATGTGTGTGCGTATGCGTGTGTGTGTGTGTGTGTGTGTGTGTGTGTGTGTGGTTCATTGTAAATAATGCTGCAGTGAACACAAGGGTGCATATAACTTTTCAAATTACTGTTTTTGTTCAGATAAATGCCTAGGAGAGGAATTGATGGCTCATATAGTACTTCTATTTTTAATTTTTGGGGGAAGTTCTATACTGTGTTCCATGGTAGCTGTGTCTACTTACTTTCCTACCAACAGTGCACAAGGGTTTCCTTTTCTCCACATCTTCACCAACACTTGCTATTTTTTGTCTTTTTAATAATACTCATTCTGACAGGTGTGAAGTGATACATCATTGTGGTTTTGATTTGCATCTCCCTGATGATGAGTGACGTTGAATAAAATATATTTTGCATACTAACCCCTTATTTAGGTATATGATTTGCAAGTAACTTTTTCCATTCAGTAGGTTAGTTGCTTTTTTATTTTGTTGATACTTTCCTTAGCTGTGCAGAAGAATTTTAGTTTGATATAGTCTTACTTGTTTATTTTTGCTTTTGTTGTCTTTGCTTCTGGAGTCAGATTCCAAAAGATACCACTAAGACCAAGGTCAGGGAGCGTACCACCTATGTATTTGCATATAGTATAAGATAGTGGTATCATTTCATTCATTTGCATATGTTATAAGATAGTTTTATTCTTTTACATGTGGCTGTCTAGTTTTTTCACCACCATTTATTCGAGCCTGTCCTTTTTTCATTGTATGTTCTTGCCTCTTTTGTTATAAATTAATTGACTGTACATGCATGAATTTATTTCTAGGCTCTCTATTCTGTTCCAGTGATCTTTGTGTTTGTTTTTATGCTGATAACCATTCTGTTTTGATTACTATAGCTTTGGAGTATAATTTGAAACCAGGGAGCATGATGCCTCCAGCTTTGTTCTTCTTTTTCAAGGTTACTTTGGCTATTTCAGATCTTTTGTAGTTCCATACAAATTTTAAGATTGTTCTTTTTATTTTTATATTTGAGAAAGAGAGAGTGTGCGTGCGAGCCAACGGGGGAGAGGGATGGAGGGGGCGGGAGAGAGAGAGAATCTTAAGCAGGCTTCACGTTCAGGGTGGAGCCTGATGCAAGCTTGGTCCCCCAGCCCCAGGATCATGACCTGAGCTGAAATCAAGAGTTGGATGCTCAACTGACTGAGCCACCCAGGTGCCCTTAGGATGGTTCTATTTCTGTGAAAAACCCCATTGGGATCTTCATCTGGATTGTATTAAATCAACAAATTGCTTTGGGTAACATGGACACTTTCACAATATTAATTCTTCTAATCCATGAGATGGAATATCTTCTCACTTCTTTGTGTCTTCTTCAGATTCGTTTATCAGTGTCTCATACTTTTCAGAATCCAAGTCATTCACCTTGATTCACTTTTTCTCCCTAGATATTTTATTCTTTTTGATGTAATTGTAAAGGGGATTGTTAATTTCTCTTTCTGATAGTTTTAGTGTATAAAAATGTAACCTAGTGTGTATATTGGTTTTTGTACTGTGCAACTTTACTGAATTCATTTATTCATATTTTGGTGGAGTTTTCTATATGTAAAATCATGTCTGCAAATAGTGACAGTTTTACTTCTTTCTTTCCAATATGGATGCCTTTGCCCCCCTGCCTAATTGCTTGGGTGAGGACTTCCAACACTATATTGAAAAACGTGGCAAGAGTGGGCACCCTTGACTTGTTCTTGACTGTAAGGGAAAGTTTCAGTTTGTCTGCATTGATGTTATCTATAGACTTGTCATATATGGCCATTATTATCTTTATTATGTTTAAGTATATTCCTTCTATACCCCTTTTGTTGAAGATTTTTAAAAATCACAAATGGATGTTGAATGTTGTCAAATGTTTTTGCTGCATTTGTTGAGATGATATCATCGTTTGTCCTTCATTCTGTTACTGTGGTGTATTATGATGATTGACTTATAGGTGTGGAACCATTCTTTGCATCCCTGGAATAAATCCCATTTGATCATATTGTTGAATCTGGTTTGCTAATATTTTGTTGAGGATTTTTGCATTTGCATTCATTAGGGATATTGGGCCTATAATGCTTTGTGTGTGTGTGTGTGGGGGGGGTACCCTTATCTGGTTTTGGTATCAAGGTAATGCTACCCTCATAGAATCAGTTTGGAAGGGGACCCTCTTCTTTAGTTTTTTAGAGGAGTTTAAGAAGGACAGGTACTAAGTCTCCTTTCAACGTTTGGTAAAATTTACCAGTGAGGCTACTGAGTCCTGGACTTGTGTTTGTTGGGAATTTTTTGATTATGGATTCAATATCCTTATTAGTAATTGCTCTATCAGACTTTCTATCTTTTCATGATTCAGTCTTGGAGGACTGTCCGTCCGTCTCTAGGAATTTATTTATTTTAGGTTATCTGGTTTGGTTTATCATTGTTCACAGTAGTCTCTTATGATCCATTGTATTTCTTTGGTATTAGTTATGTACCAGAGATTTCTGATTTTATTTATTTGAGCCTTCTCTCTTCTATTCTTAGTGGGTTTAGTGAAAACCTTCTTAATTAAAAAAAATCTTTTTGAAGAACAAGCTCTTAGTTTCATAATTTTTTTTCTATTTTCTTTTTAGTCTCTAATTTATTCCTACTCTGATTTTTATTATTTACCTCCTAATACTAAATTTTGGGTTTTATTTCTCTAGTTCTGTTTAGGTGTATGTAAAGTTAGATGTTTATTTAAGATTTTTCTGGTTTCTTGAGGTAAGCCTATATCACTATGAATTTCCCTCCTAAAACGCTTTTGCTGTATCCCTTAGATTTTGGAATGTTGTATTTACATTTTAATTGGTCTCAAGGCATCAACGTTTTTCTTTTGTGCTTTCTTTGACCGATTTTTTGTTCAGCAGTATGTTGTTTAATACCTACATATTTTCAATATTTCTGTTTTCTAAATGAATGAGCCTTCTGGGAGATACTAGTGATCTGTAGCAAGGCCTAGTGAGAGCTCAAAGATGGTATCCCTCAGCCTACATTCCCCAGAGCACTTCCATAGTTTCTAGATGTGTGGTAAATCTGAAGTCTGCCTGTTGGGCTGAAGCTGTAGGTCAAGTAGGTCTTTTTTATAGGAAGACTGATGGTGTGTTTCAGTCTATTGTTGGTACAGTGTCCTGCGCTTAGTAGCCTGCCTAGAATGATCTCTCCAATTGTTTCATACCCACAGGGCCCCAAAGAGCAATCCCCCTTGGCCCCTGGAGCCAGGTGCTGAAGGGGTGTCCCCTGTGTAGGGTGCACGTACTGACCAACTATAATGGGCTACAATGGAGCAGTACACAGGGGCAGAGCTCTCCACTGGCTGGCTTAGATGTGGTCATGGTGGAGTGGTGTGTGGGGTGGGGCACATCATCAGGGTTAGCAGGCGAGAGGGAGAGGGAGAAAATGGTTGCTGCTTGTGCCTACACTTGCAGGGTAGATGGAGAATACCAAAAACGGTGCCTGCCAGCATCTCTCCGTGGAGAGTCCCAGCAGGCTCCTGTTCTAGCAGGAGCTTTAAGGTGGTTTAAATTTCCTTCATTTATTGTGTAGGCTGTTTCTGTGCTGGGTCTGGGGGTGAAGGAGTGTGCATGCAAACCTTTAAAGAGTGGAGTCTCCCTTCCCTACAGCCTAATGGCTTTCCTAGATGTGTACCCCCTTGGTTTTCAAAACCTGACCTTTGGGGGCTTATCTTTCCAGTGCAGCTCCCAAGGGTTGGGATGCCTGATGTGGGGCACAAACCCCTTGCTTCTCAGGGAGAAATTTGGTATTTGTGAGATCCTTCCCAACTAAACTGCTGTACCAGAGGTGGGGTTTGGGGCTGGATTGCATCTCTGCCTCTCCTACTGGTCTCGATGTAGCCCTATTATCCTTTTTTGTGGAGGAACTTGTTCAGGGAGTTTTCAAGTCTTTTCCAGAAGGGGTTTGTCCTGATGTAGCTATACATTTGTTGTGTCTACGGGAGGAGATGAGTTGAGATCTTCCTATGCTGCCACCTTGGACCATCTTTCCCATTTTTTTTTTACATTTTTCACTTTAAACAGACCTTTCACATTTAGGCAAACCAACATGAAAAACCATGTCAATAATATGTGAACAAAACAGTTTAAAAAAAACTGAGAGAGAGTGACAGAGTGAGCCAGGGAGGGGCAGAGAGAGACAGAGACCCAGAATCTGAAGCAGGCTCCAGGCTCTGGGCTGTCAGCAGAGCCCAATTCAGGGATTGAATTCATGAGCCGTGAGATCATGACCTGAGCTGAGGTTGGATGCTTAACTGATGGAGCCACCCAGGTGCCCCAAAACAACTTTTATTTTTTTTTAAAGAGGGATTTTTTTTCTAAAGAAAACACTGGGTTCAAATACGGCAGGAACTAAATAAATATTTGTGGGAAGAAGGAATGAATGAAAAGTGCTCCTAGACCACAGACAGATTTGAATTAAATTATTTCAGGACATACTATACTAAGTATTCATTGATGAGCAAAGAGGATTTTTTTTTTCCTGAAAGAGAGAGAGAGAGGACACAAGTGATCCAGGAGCAGAGAGAGAGAGAGAGAGAGAGAGAGAAAGAGAGAGAGAGAGAGAGAGAGAGAGAGAGAGAGAGAGAGAGAGAGAGAGAATGCCATGAGAGGTAGAGAGAGAGAGATGAGCTGGGCTCACCTGAAGTGGGGCTCATGTTTTATCCGAAGCAGGGCTCGTGATCAAGGAATGTGGACTCAAGCTCACCTGATATGGGGCTCCAACTCATGAACCAGAAGGTCATAATCTGAACTGAAGTTATATGCTTAATGACTGAGCCACCCAGGTGCCCTGATGAGTAAAGAGAATTTAAGAATCTGCTCTGTAGGGGTGCCTGGGTGGCTCTGTTGGTCAAGCATTGACTTTGGTGCAGGTCATGAGTTCAAGTCCCATGTTGGGCTCTGTGCTAACAGCTCCCAGCCAGAACCCTGCTTCAGATTCTGTCTTCCTCTCTCTCTGTCCCTCCCCCACTCATGCTCCATCTCTCTCTTTCTCTCTCTCTCTCTCAAAAATAAATAAAAACATTAAAAAAAAAAAGAATCTGCTCTGTAGCTTACTAGCAGTAGGGCTTAAGCTATATAAACTTGGTAAGCCTTAAATATTTTTTCTTGTATAATGAGGATGATAATATCTTACATAGATGTTCTAGAATATTCATTAGAATTCCATGAGATAGGCTACCGCTGGTCCAAAAGGCTTGTCAAACAGTAAGTGCTAATGGTTAGCCATTGTTGTTGCTCATAAAGCCAGATTGAGAGACCTAAAATCAAAGGCAGGATAGAGGCATTTTAATATGCAATTTACATAGTACTTCCTTCCTGATGACTTCACAGTCATTCTTATTGATTTACTCCTTCCTTATTGATTTGAACCTCACATTAACCCTAAAGGCCAGAAGACCTTGCAGCCCCTTCACTAGGGACCATACAATGACTTCTCATGTGGGCAAAGGTGGACTTGAAGACTATCTACAGAGAACAGCCCCTTGAAGCTAGGTCTTCTCTTCTGAGAAGTGATTTCTATACAGCAGAACAACTAAAGAAGAAAGCATAAGGAGCCTTCAGACTTTATTTCTTTCTCTATGTCTACTAAGAATTTTGTGTTATGACTTCATAATACTTCTACTAGAATACAGTGGAATGCCAACCCAAGTGCCCCACAGAAGAAAGGAGAAGTTCGAGCCATAATTCTTCCAAAAGTTACCACTGTCCGTTTTCTCAGATCAAAAAACCAGACAGGTTACCTCACAACAGGCACAAGGCTCTACACCACAAATCTTGCTTTTTCTTCCTTCCTTCTTTTCTTTTCTTTTTTTTTTTTTCCTCAGATGGGGTTAAGTGGATGGTCTCCAGTTTTAATTGGATGGTTAGAGAAATTCAAGGAAGGGAACCCTATTAGCAGAGGAACAAGGAACCAGTCCAGGAAGTATCTGAATATTTATTACTTGATCTTATCTTGAATAGAAAAGAATGGCTCTTTGTTCAAAATACTTCTGGCTGCTGTTCATCTCCTTGAACCTTTCCTTCCTTCCAAAAACTGCCTCATGGAAAAGAAGCGTGCTTTCTCTAAACTCTAAGGATGCTCCCAAAGAGGGCAGTAATGCCGGCAAGAGAAGCAGCACTATAATTCCATTTCGCACATGAAGAAAATGAGTTCAGATGAACTTTATAATCATGCAATAAATAAGTTCAAGAGCTGGAACCCAAATAAGCAAGGGCTGTGTGTAGGAGACCAGGCAGTTTTATTCTGACTTTGTCTCCAGACAGAAGCCCACCTTAGTTTTCTTACCTAAAAATGGGTTCAGTGCATTAGATCAGGGGTGGTAACCTTACACTCAGAGTGTAAATATTTTTGGCTTTCTGGGCTTTACATTTTCTGCAACAGCTACTCAACTCTGCTTGCTGTCAAAGACTAAAAGTAGGGGTACATGGGTGGCTCAGTTGATTGTCTGACTCTTGATTTTGGCTTTGGCCATGATCTCACAGTTTCATGAGTCTGCTTGAGATTCTCCCTCTCTCTCTGCTCCTCCCCTGCTCACACTCTCTGTCTCTCTCAAGATAATTATATAAACTAAAAAAAATGTGAAGAGTGAAAGCAGGTACAGACAATATGTAAACAAATGTGTGTGGCTTTGTGCCAACCAAACTTTATTTATAAAAATGGGCAGAGGGCTGGATTTGGCCCTTAGATTATTCTTTGCAGGCCCCTGGACTAGATGATGTAGAAGTTTCTTCTGCTAATATTTTACAATTGAACTTGTTTTAATAGCAAAGCTATTTCTCTAGGAAAGTTACCAGTCATCAAACTTGCAGTTAGTGAGGTACGTAAATATTTTTCTGCTATCTGTTATTAACAATAGCCAAACTATGGAAATAATCTGTCTATCAGTGGATGAATGAATAAGGAATAAGTGGGGCTTGGGGCGCCTGGGTGGCTCAGTCGGTTAAATGACTGTCTTTGGCTCAGGTCATGATCTCACAGTTTGTGGGTTCGAGCCTCACGTCAGGCTCTGTGCTGACAGCTTGGAGCCTGGAGCCTGCTTCAGATCTGTGTCTCTCTCTCTCTGACCCTCCTCTGCTCATGATCTGTCTCTCTCTGTCTCGCAAAAATAAATAAATGTTAATAAAAAAGCTGAACTACTAGAAACTATAGAATAGTGGTTACAGGGGTAAGGGGGTAGGAGAATTGAGATGTTGGTCAAAGGTACAAACTTAAAGTTAGAAATGAATACGTTGTCGAGACCTGATGCACAGCATTGTGATTATAGTCAACAATATTGTGCTGTATACCTCAAAGTTTCTAAGAGACTAAATCTTAAATGGGCTTATTACAAAATTGAAATGTTAATGATGTGACTTGATGGAGGATGCTGTGGTGGTAATCATATTGCACTATATAAATGTATCACATCAGCACATGGGGGCGCCTGGGTGGCTCAGGCAGTTGAGCATCCAATAGAAGTTGGTCATGATCTCATGATTTGTGAGTTCAAGCCCCAAACCGGAGCTCTGTGCTGACAGCTCAGAGACTGGAGCCTGCTTCAGATTCTGTGTTGTGTGTCTCTCTGTTTCTCCCCTCCCTTAAAAATAAACATTAAAAACAATTTTAAAAAATCAGCACATAGTATACCTTAAGCTTACATAATGTAATATGTCAATTATACTGCAATAGAAACAAGTATTTTTTTGCATCTTCTCTCCCTTTCCTCCATTACTGAATGCCTAGCTAATGTAAATTATTGCCTTAATGTTATTCTGCTTAAAATCTCATGTATTAAGGATTTTTGTTGTTATTGGGGTGGGTGGGGAGCAGGGTGTATAGGATCGAAGTGTAGGGTGCATGAAGGTATCTTGACATCCTGGATGGCTGGCTGCCTTGGGGGGAAGACTCAGGCCAGTGGAGAACTCTTGGGACATTAGACCCAACCTCAGATGATCAAAGGGTATCTGCTTTTGCTAAACTGAGCAAACTGGCATAGATGGCTCAGGCCTGACAGCAGTGGCAGACTATGAAGTAGGATTATGGAAGAATAGGTCTTAATTTAGGGGAAGATACCTCATTCAAAAAAACCAAACTGTAAATATTGCTGTTACTGTGGCCCTAAGCCACAGCCAGGAGGGCGCACGGTGCCGACTCCCCGGCTGGGGAACACCGGCTGCTGGTGTGGTGGCCATCCTTGTCCTCGGCCTCACCACCCCTGCTGGGGCTCCCTGAAGGAAAGGAGCTCAGGGCAATTCCATCAGATTTTAAGGCTTCGCCTGATAAAAAAGGAACAGAGCACATATGCCAAACCTCAAGAGCCACAGTGTGGCAAATGAACCTATTTATCCTTTATAAAAATTATATTATTGTGGGAGGCCTGGGTGCTTAGTCGGTTAAATGTCCAACTCTTGATTTCAGCTCAGGTCATGATCTTAGGGTTTATGAGTTTGAGCCCCGTGTCAGGCTCTGCACTGATAGTCAAAGGTACAAACTTGGAGTTAGTTGATAGTGAAGAGCCTGCTTGGGATTCTCCTCTCTCCCTCTCTCCCTCTCTCCCTCTCTCTCTCTCTCTCTCTCTCTCTCTCTCTCTCTCTCTCTCCCTCTCTCATTCTCTCGTTCTCTGCCCCTCCCCCACTTGTTCTCGTTCTCTCTCAAAAATAAACATTTAAGAAATCATATTATGCTACATAAGGCTTCTTTGAAAAGCATGTAATTTCAAAGTGAATGCTTTTCTTAAAAAGTCAGAGGATCCTTTATCATGGTAGTTTGCCTATTTCTGCCAGAGTATTATTTTAATCAAATATTGTATTAGCTTTTAGAATCATAAAAAGCAGTGCCTATTTAGAAATTTCCCTCTGTCCCTACTACCTGATCCTGTCACCCGCTCCTTGCTGGGTAACTACTGCAAACAGTTTATTTTCTGTCCTTTCAGACCAAGTGTGTGTCTATATCTGTATGGCTATATTGATTAATTGATTATTATATAATGTTTTTGTTTATTGATCAGATACAAGTCTGTCTGCCTGCTTTAGCTATAATGTGATAATACTCTTGATAGATCTTAGATGCTCAGTATAGGATGTAAAAAGAGAAATTCTTAAACACATACAATTGTGTTGATATATTCATGAGGCAAACTTAATCTAGTACTCTAAAGTGGAGTTTGGGTAGATTTCCAGCCCCAAGTTCCTTTACCTAAAATATTCAGGCTTCCCCACAGGCCTGAGGTTAAACGCTCCATTGTTAAATTGTATTTTCCTACATAGCTCTAATTCTAGTGTAATAGTATAAGCTATAGTAGTTTATATAAAAGCTTCTTGAATTTATTAGATGGAGAGGTATCTGAGTGCTTGAAGCAGATGAAAGGCTGTGGGAATATAGGATTCTATCATAGTTATCCAGGCCAAAAAGTCAACAAACCAAGAGAAGGATAATTGTAAGTTACTCTCTAACTCAGTTCCTAAATTTCCCTGATTTGCTGGGAAGAGTCACCATTCTTGTTCATATCACTAGGGGATCCTTGGGGCCACTTAGGGCTGAGCCCATGTTCATGAAATCATGTGGATTTCATCTTGTCAATGTGAAGAATGGACAAGGCTTGAAGAGAAAAGCTTAGTATATTTCATTAAAAATTTGAGCAATTAGAATGGGCTGACCCAGAAATCAGAGACTCCGCATGTACTTTGTTGTGGGGGGAAAGTTATAGCTAATTACTACAGTCGACAAAATGGAAGAATTTTTCCCAGGGAAAAGGAAGTTTAGGAAAAATAGAAACTATTGTGAGTATCCAAGAATAATGAGCAAAGGAAGAGAAGCCAGGGGAGAAATCTATGTCATGTCCTACAGAACACAGATGTAAATCTGATCTGGGTACATGGGGGAAATGGTTAAAATTAGATCCAAGTAATTTCCTGATTTCTACAAATGAGCACATCTTTCAAAAATTAGTAGGTCCTGTGAGAAAGTTGATTTTCTGTGTTTGCTTTCTTTCTTTTTTTTAAAAATATTTTTTAATGTTTATTTTTGAGAGATAAAGAGACAGAGTATGAGTGGTGGGAGGGCAGAGAGAGAAGGAGACACAGAATCCGAAGCAGGCTCCAGGGTCCGAGCTGTCAGCACAAAGCCCGATGTGGGGCTTGAACTCATGAACTGCGAGATCATAACCTGGGCTAAAGTCAGATGCTTAACCAACTGAGCCACCCAGGTGCCCTGATTTTCTGTATTTTCTACAGGAAATCATATTTGATTCAATGTAAGAAGAAAACCAGTAGAAGATCAATATGATAGTACAGCGATCATGTGAGAGAAAAGGAAAAGGGTGTGTGTGTGTGTGTGTGTGTGTGTGTGTGTATGAAACAGAAAGGGAGAGAGGGATCGAGAGAGAAAGCACAGAAGTAATGGCAGGAGTCAAATGGCACAGAACCTTATTATATCATAAAATAATAACTTTAAAAGAACAAATCTATGACATAAAGAAACTGAAAAGTGATATTAGAATTCTTAACGTTGCCATCTTAAAATATCTGATGGGCTTACTTAGAATTTACTATAATGGTTTAGTCCTTGTTAATTTTTCCATGACTGTGAAGATGGTCTGTCACAATACTTAGTTTGATAAAGGGTGAGGTCATCAGCTGCCCTGTGCAGAACTCTGGTATTTTACCCTGTATCCCTCCCCGGGACCGGTCACATCTCCCTGCCCCTAGCCCATGCAGCTGCACCGAGCACGGAGCCTTCCCCCGCTGAGAGCGGCTGTCAGGTAGCAGGAGCCCAGTACTTCTGATGGGACACATGGGGCCGGAGAAGGAGAGATGCAATCACCTCTATGGTATTTTTATTTACTTCTCTCTGTTTTTGAGCGTTCTCCATAGGGCCTCCAGTCAAAGACCTTCTGATCAGTTTATATTCTAAAAGGAACACAGGATCCCCTCCCAGATTCTACTCATCTCCTCTGATGAGCTTGTCACATTTACTACAAATCACTTTGTCACAAACACTACAAATAATTTTCTAGTATAAGTATGCCCGATGCAACGTTAGAGATAGACGTCCGCTGCAAAAATAATTTACTATCTGAAATTCAAATTTAACTGGCACCCTGGATTTTATTTGACAACCTGACTGTTTGAACTCCAGGAACCTCCCATTTCTGAGAAAGGTCTCAGAAAAGCCCAGAGCACGGCACAAGAACTGACTGATGTGAGAGGTGGAAGTAAGTTGTCCCTTAAATGAGAAAAGCACAAATCCTTTGAGAGGCAGTAGAAAGAAAAGCCATTCTGGAGTCTTTTTCCCCTTTATCCACAACACTGCTTCTTGGGGGGGGGCGGGGAGGAGTCAGCCTGTGGTCCCTCTCCTTCCCCTAGTACTTCCGGGCAAGGATGTGCAGATTGTGTATTAACAAGCGATTTCAGCACAGAACAGTTGGCAGGCGGTGAGACTGTCATAGCGAGCAGTGGACCGGACACTGAGAAAGGGCTGGGTGGGAGTGGTGAAAACAGGAAACAATAAAAGACAGAGCAATACACTGTAGGCACAGGGCAGACCTTCAAATTACACTTACTTCATGAACATAAACACACACAGAAATATGCCCATGGATGATTGACATTTTTTTTTTTTCATTTTATAAGTCAACCTTATTTGTTAACCTCATCTGTGGCCGCTCTTGTAGAATTTCCTGGTGAGCAAGAATGTGCACACCCACTATCTGGTTGGAGACAGCCAGCCGAGGCCAGAGTTGCTGGGTTCCCTTCCGAGCCTTCCAGCCAGGGCACTGTCTGGAAGCATCTCCACCTCTGATCCTAACTAGTGTTTAACTTCTACTGGTTTCTTACAAATTGTTACCTCAACTTCACATCTCTACTTAGTAGGATTTTTAACTCAGGTTTGAGGACCTGTTTATTCTCAAGCCTGCAAAAGTTCTAGGCTGAATGGTAATTACTGGCAGTTGATGCACCTAGAACTAAAATTGAATACTAAAATATTCTAGCACAGGCTTTTCCTTCTGACTTATTCATTATTATTTACCATGACTCTAAGTTTGATGGTCTTCTAATAGAACCACTCTGTATTAGAGTTACACTGAATTCAATCATACAGTTAAGCCTAGTTAAAATGGAGGGGATTTTCTTCTTGGACCCAAATGTAATAAATATATACATATTAAAACAGCACGCACTGTCATGTATGACTCAGGGCTATATTCTTATGCATGCTTCAGTGTCATGGACACCAGTTAAGCTCTTCTCTGCCTCTCTACCTAAAATCTGATAAAAATATGGTTTAGCTTTACTGTACTTTAGAGGGAAGAGAAGGTGCTGTCTACATATGATAGCAGGTTTTAAAATACTGACACCTGTCTTTGTTATAATGAAAGAAAACTCATAAGATGTTCGATTACTATTACTGAATCATCCGTTTCTTCCCTTTTTTATTACAGTGATGTTTCAGGTCTTTGGGGATAGTGATTTTGTGGATATCTTGGAATTTAAAAATGCATTCTAATTGTGATGCTTAGCAGTTATTTGCTTAACGGTCACCCCTAAAAGTCTGAGCCTGATTGTGGCCTGTAGGAGCTGGTGGGGGGAGTTTGTTGGCTGCTAGGGTGCTGTGTGGGGATTTTATAAAGACCCCTCCCCCCACCTTCCGTGCTGTCCTTTCTGGACCTGTAGTTGAAGTTTTTCTGTTGGTGCCAGAGATGGAGACAGACAGAAGGGCTGTGGATGTGGCCTAAGCTTGGGGACAGAGGCAGGCAGGGAGGTAAAACTAGTCTTTGTAGGGCATGGGTGGTATTTTGTTACTAGTGACTATGTGATAACAGCAGGACATCATGCGTAGTCTTTTGGGACAGTCGTTCTGTAGCCCTGGACCCAGAGACCAGGCTTGTGGTGGCGTGGTGTCCTGGAGGACCTGGGAGACAGGCGCTCTGCTCACTCACCAGTGCTGCTCTGAATGGTCCTCACGGTGGTGGTGGTGCGCGGTGGGGAGGAGGACCTCAGGGACACGCACTCGTCGTCCTGGGAGCAGCCCTTCTCAATGGCCCGCACGTAGCTGTGGCTCCGCATGCGGAAGCAGCCGGGCATGGGCAGGTCCAGGGCTTCCACCGCCTGCGACTCCAGCTCGCTGAACACGGATTCGCACACGGACTCGAACTGCCCGTTCACTTCCATCTCGCTCACCTGCGGGCAGAGACGGGGTACCATCACTTCTCCGACCTGGCGGAGAAGCACCCTCTCATTCTAGCATCTTCTCCGAGAAAGCCCCATCCGATTGCATTCAACAGATGTGTTACAATTCATAATTGAACTGTTTATAAGCCCAAACAGTCCATTAAATTCTAAAGAAAAGCGCTTTATTTTCAGAATGGAAGAAGTGTGGGGCTGGAAAGTCTTATTCCAGTGCATGCCTAGGTGTCAATTCTCCTTATTTATAAACCCAAACCTAGGGACAATTTTATCAGTCCACGGTGAGAGTGGAATAGTTTTTAGTATAAACATTTTAGAAACTAGTATCTTTATTATTGTGCTTTTGCAAGTAACTGGCTTGTCAAATGATTTCAGTGTCAAATTCAGCTTAATTTAGTGCAGAGTAAGAAAACAGGCCCTATATTTTCTGGCAAGATACTATTCTTCTGCACAAAAATAGACCAAACCCAGATATGTCAAAATCTTGAATAGCACTATGGAGATTTTTAATCTACACACTAGCTTAAGGCCTCATTCTTCTTTATAAAAAGCTGATATGGCCCACAAATTATTTATAAATGTATCTTAAATCTTCCAAATGAAATCTTTCTTTTTTTTTTTTAAAGGAGATCAGTTTTTTTTTTTACTTATATTCCTCTGCCCATAACTTACATTGGGTTTGAGTACCACCTAAAAGAGGGAAAAAAAAAAAACCCACCCCAAAACCAGACCAGGTGCCCCAGAATTTCTCTCACTTTGTAGATGATTTGAAAGAGAGCATGGAAGAATGGGAGCATTCTTCAAATTTCTGCCACCCTGTAGAACTTTATGTTTAATTTTCCTAACATTAAATTAATGAGTAATTAAGAATTTATTAAGCAGTTAAACTACAAGTAAGCTTAAAACAAATACTGAAAAGGATTATGATTTCTGTCTTCTTTCATTTTCTGTTGTCTGAGGATATACTCCGATAATGGTAAATTTCTTTAAACTTCATGTAGAAGTGACTAGTTACCATAAGGCATATCAACTGGAAAAAGACATGCATTTCTTAACAATTCCTTACAGCTTATCTTTATAGCTTAAAATAGGACTTTCATGTACTTTATTTAATTTGATATAAAATCCCTGCATGTTTTCAAGGCTAATAATTATATATGTCCATATTAAAAAATTAAATACATATATATATCTCCTGGATGTTTAGGAAATTCTTGGAGATACATTCACAGGTAAAGGGACATAATATTTGCAATTAATTATCAAATAGAGAAAGTGAGCAAATGAGTGGAAAGGAATATGAATATGAATCTGGATCAAGGATACATAGGAGTTCTTTGTCTTTTACAAGCAACTTTTTTGTAAACTTGAAATGATTTCAAAGTGAAAAGTAAAACTATATTTGTGTGTGTGTGTGTGTGTACACATGCACATATACATTTTCCCCTATTGATCAATATGCCAAACATCACAAAGAAATGCTAAACCAAGTGAGCCACCCAGGCACTCCAAACCTTTTCCTCTTTTAATGGAAAATAGTATCACAAGGATGCAATCTGGACACCAGAAAGCTCTACTGTCATGGCTACCGTGTTGGTCATTGTTCAGTGGGCAAAACTGGGCCTTTTGATGGACGAACCTAGCGAATAGGTCTGATTAAAATTCAGACTTCAGAGTTGTTTTTAAAAATGCTTATTTATTTGTTTGTTTGTTTGTTTATTTAGAGAGTGAGAAAGGAAGGGGCAGAGAGATGGGAGAGAGACCAAGCAGGCTCTACACTGGATCCCATGACTGTAAGATCATGACCTGAGCTGAAATCAAGAGTTGGAGTTTAATTGAGTCACCAGGTGCTTCCAGTCTGCACAGTTTTAATGTAACCCCTTCTATATTATGTTTATATTTATACCTTAATTCCATACTAAAAATCCTGGTTCTCAGGGGCATAGGAGATGATAGACTTGGGATATTCTGCAATTATTCATTTGCTTTTTTCGTATGCACAACCATTTCAGAATAGCATACTAATAATACCATGCCAGTATCATTATTGAGAACAGTTAATGATTCCTTTTTTTTCCCTTGTATGCACTCTCTATTCTTTCGTCGTTTAAAATAGTTGTGCTGTATTTACATTCTCAGAGTGCATAACCTACATGTTCTCCCTTGCTTTAGCCCTCATTTAGTCTCTTATAAATAACTATATATTTAATGCTTGCTAGTACTTTTTCATAAAAAGATTATTCTTTATCAAAATTCTACAAATATAGGTCAAAAAGTTCTAGATGGCTTATAAAGAAAAAGAGCAAACACCTGACCCATCTTGCCCCCATTCCACCAGATTCTCCCCCCTCAGAGGCACGTTCAGTTCCTTCAACTGGATCTTACGGTATTTCCATTCAAATTTCCAAACACTTGCTTATGTGGATCTGTTGCTGTGTTCAGAGACTTCTGATAACCTATTGGTTTCCTTCCTGCCCTTAAAGCATTACCCTCGGAACCTCTGATGTTCTGTTGCAATCTATGGCTGCCCAGCCCACTGCTGTCCTGGGCTCTCTCTTATCACTGTGGGGGTGCCCTTCATTATCTTGACTATTGTGAAGGCCATTTCCTCTTCCTTGTTTTATTCCTTCCTTTCTGTGGAGCAAATCTCCCAGTGCTTTCCCAGACCAGGCGGCTGCCTTGCATTGAGGAAATGTCTGTCTTCCACTTCCACTGTTAAGCGAGAGTGTGCTCGCATTCTAGCCTGCATCCCTTCTTTTTTCAGATGTTTTCAGACTTTGCTCCTTATCTCTGAGCCTCCATGTATGCTAGAGTTTGGGAAAGTGGATGCCTTTCTCATTCCCGAGCCTTTCCATTATGAACTGGGTTTTCCCATCCCCTTCTGAAAACTTCTAAGGATCTTCTTGTTTCAAAAGAGCTAATAGTTCACCATGATGTTCCCTGTGAGAATATTTCTCCTTTGACTGTGGTGGGTACTGGAGGCACCCTCTCAATCTGCAAAATCATGTCTTCTAGTTCTGGGGCCATTTCTTGAATTATTTCATTAGTAATTTCCCTCCTTTTACTTATTTCTTTCTGGAACTCTCACTTGTCAGATGTTAGAATCCAAAGAAGCTCAAAGAATTCCAAGAACAAAAACATAAGGAAAAATAGACTGATACATTATAATTTCCAAAGCAGTACTGATCTAGAGCAAAGCTGGAGGACTCCCTGATCTTAAAATTTATAACAAAACTCCAATAATCAAACCAATTTGGCACTGACATAAGTCCTGGCATATACGCCAATGGAACAGAATCAAGAGTCCAGAAATAAGTCCATACACCTGTTCATCACAGTTCTTATGTCTGGTCATTTGGGTTGCCTAAAGCTTATTGTCTAGTAGAGTCTTTAGGATGGGCTCATGGAAGCGACATTCCTCGCATTCATTTACGCTTACAGGAGTTTGCCTATGTCTTTTTCCCCCTTCCAAGATTTTATTCATATATTTTAAAAAGATTTTTTAAATGTTTATTTTAGAGAAAAAGAGTGCATGTGAGTGGGGAAGGCGCAGAGAGAGAGAGAAGGGGACAGAGCGTCGGAAGTGGGCTCTGTGCTGACAATGGAGATCCCTAAACAGGGCTCAAACTCACGAATCATTAGATCATGACCTGATCTGAAGATGGACACTTAACTGACTGAGACAACCAGGTGCCCCCAAGATTTCTATATTTAGATTTCTATTTTTCATAATGAATGAAATACCTCATTCACTTGCTCTTATATTCCCTCTAGTCTAATCTTCATTTCTGAGATGATTTTTCTTTTACTTCTAATTCTTCCCTGAGTTTTATGACATTATTTTAAAGTTTTGGAAATTCAGATACATCATTTTCTCTAATGTCTTATCGTGTTCTTAATGTTGTTTAGTGCATTTTAAAATACAGTTGACCTTGAACAAGCAACATGGGGATTGGGATATTGACTCCCCATTTCTGCTCAGTTGAAATTCCACATATAACTTTTGACTCCACAAAAATGTAACTATTAATTGCTAGAATTTCTATTGATAACATAATTTAGTTAATTAACACATATTTTGTATATGTATGATACACTATATTTTCACATTAAAGTAAGTTAGAGAAAAGAATGTTATTAAGAAACTCTTATAAGAAAAAATACAGTTATAGTACTGTACTGTCTTTATCGAAAAAAAAAGCCATGTATAAGTGAACCCATGCAACTCAAACCCATGTTTTTCAAGATCAAGTGTAATGTGTTACAGTTTTGATCTATTTTGTGGGTATGTCTTTCTGCATGCCTTCATTTTCTGGAGGAGTGTTATTCTGTTCCTTATTGTCCTTTCTTCTTACGGTGATGTTGAATGTGATTTACTGTGGTGAATTTTTTGTTCTTCATTGTTTTTGTAAAATTAGTTCTTCTGACTTTGAGAGGGTGGTATGTTCAAGATATCCCCCTCAACTTTCCAGGACTTCCTCTTTTATTTATTTTTTTTTAGCTTTGCAATATTTCCTGATTCCTTTGCTCCTATCCCCAACTTTTACCTGGGCCTTTTCTTTTCTTCTTTGCTACTGTCTTTATGTTGTTCATATTTGATTCCACTCCCATCTGTTTCTTCTCAGCCCTGGGCCCTGTCCTGGAAGGAAACACTGGCTGGTTGATTTCCAGTGTCCATACAGGCCCAGACTACTCTAGTCTTTTTTGACCTAACTGCAGGCTCCTTGAATTTATCTATTATTAGAGAAGGCAAATCCCTCCCACTTTCAGCTGCTGTTATCAAATAGGAATCCTGAACTTTCCAGTGAATACCTGTCGCTTATTTTACTTTGCTCTGCTCGAGTCTGTCACATAAGTCACTGTTTCCTCTATGTCTTCTTACACAGATGTGGGTGCTGTGGCTTATAGCTACTTGTGGTTTGTTCTCATCCATGTACATTTTGGGTTCATGGAATGTCCTGTTATACTTCATTTTATTGTAAGTGTTCTCCATGACTTTTGGGTTTTTTATACCTAGTTGCTCTGTCTGCTTTTATATGGAGACTTGGGGAAATTCAGACACTTAAGTCACTACCACTGTAAAATTGTACAGGATGATTGTACTGTAATTTATTCAACTACTCCTTCATGGATGATGATTCAGACATGTACTTGGAGACTGTGCATTCTTGTGCATTTATCTTTATATACTGGTGCTTTATTTCTGTATTATAGAGTGCCAAAAGTGCGATTCTTGTGCCAAAAGATTGTTTTACACGTTTGTAGATTTTTACAACTTACAGTAATTGTGGCAATTCACTCCACACAGCAAGTAAGCCAGAGCTCATTTCTCAGCATGCACACTAGAACTGGGTGTTAGCAGTTTTTGCAAATCTTATAGGCACTTTTTTGATTTGTCTTTATCAGCCTGCTAGTGTGTATAAGTATTTTTTTTTGTATATTTATTGACTTTTGTATTTTTTCCCTCTGATTTGCTATTTCATAAGATTTGCCTTATGTTCTTGTAGGCTGTTTTTCTTTTCTTACTTATTGGTAAAAGTACTTTAGGCAACCGGAACATTCACCTATTTTCTTGATATGTTTAAACACCCCCCCGATGAATTGCATTTTAACTTTATGCTATCTTTTGTCAGAGAGAAATACTTAGTTTTAGTTAGAACAGATGTCAATCGTTCACTCTGTTTTCTAGAATTCTTATTTTGTTAAAAATTCTGTCAGTCTTACCACAATATCATACATATACTCTACTAATTTTTATTTTTATCATTTTGTGTTATTGTGTATACTTAAGATCTATTTGGTTTTATTATATGGGAAGGACTGGTTTAGTGATTTCTAGTATATCATGGAGAATTTACTTGAATTCTCTGGACCTCACTTTCCTCATCTATAAAATGGGGATAATGATACCTATCTCCAATGTATGCTTTAAGGATAAAACACTTAAAATACCTATTATATTTCTAGGCACGTGGTAGATACTACATAAATAGTGGATGTTATTCTGTGAGATAGTGTAGTGGGAAGAATGAAACAAATTACCCTAATTCTCTAGCACTAAATTTCATAATGGTCTTTTTTATAGCTGATATGAACTTACTGAGAGAATATGAAAAGCTTCTGGTATACATCAGGTAAGCACTACGGGATGGCTGTTCCACTGTTATCATTTCCACTAGTACTATTATTAGCAAAGTTGCCATCAATACCCCAATACTAGCAGGCTTTGAAGAAACTTATCAGTTAGGAGTCAGGACACTTGGGTTTCTAGGTTCTGTTGCTGACCATATTCAAAGACACTTAATTTATCTGAGTTTTAACTTCTTTGTATATGTACAACTAAGGGACGGGCTAGGTCACAAATCTCAGCTAAACTGCTGGTATTACCACTGAACATCATAACTGTGTACTCACTTTTTTTTTAAGTTTATTTTGAGAGATAGAGAGAGTGCAGCAGCAGAGGAAGAGAAAGAGGGAGTAAGAGAATCCCAAGCAGGCCCTGTGCTGTCAGAGTGGAGCCCCATGTAGGGTTAAAATCCAGGAAGTGGTCAGATCATGACCTGCACTGAAAGCAAGACTCTGACCCTTAACCAACTGAGCACCCAGGTGCTTCTTTCTACTCACTTTTAAAAAAATGATGTAGGGGTGCCTGGGTGGTTCAGTCAGTTGAGTGTCTGACTCTCCGTTTCAGCTCAGGTCATGATCTCATAGTTTGGTGGGTTTGAGCCCCACATTGGACTCTGTGCTAATGACATGGAGGCTGCTTAGGATTCTCTCTCTCTCACTCTTTCTCTCTCTCTCTCTCTCTCTCTCTCTCTCTCTCTCTCTCTGCCCCTCCCCCACTCATGCTCGCTCTCTCAAAAATAAATAAACTTTAAAAAATGATGTAAAAATCCAACACATTGCCAGACAAAAGATGTCTGTGGGCTTCTGGTTTACCAGTCCAGATGAAGATATTTGAGAATTGGACTTGAAGTGAATGAAGACATAAATTAAGCTCATTTGGAAATGACCTAGTTATTATACCAAAAATGTTTTTAAAATGTGACTTTCAAAAATTCTTTCTTCTCAAGCTTTACTTTAAAAAGCCCCCATTTTATTAAATGTATATATAGTTAAGAAATATAGAAAGGGAATAAATATAGGAAAAGTGCAGTTTTTCTGTCATGCGAGCACAATCTGTTTTTGGGGCTATTTTGCCTCTATGGGGGATGAATGGCAGAAACAAACAGTTTCTCTAGACAAACAGTTACTCTAGACAAATATCTTTGCTTACAACATTTTACTTTGATCTTTCCAGGGGCCTTTGATGACTAACATACCAGGTTTAAAAGGGAAATAGGATATAATGCATTTAAATTCTATACTCTTAGGGCTGCTACTAAAGGTCTATAAGAGAGAATATCCCAATATCATAAAAGCCAGCCACTTTTTGAAACGTCTAGAATATATATGGTAGTATTGCTTTGAAGAAGAAACTATTCTCCTTTGAATAATGACAGTGTTGGAACTGCGACAGAAAGTCTGAAATTATCTGATATTGTGTTACTTAAAAATTGAATATGGAACTAGAAAAAATGTGTAACATTAGGAATCCATTTTGGATAGCTATTTTGGATGGTATTTTACTCCAGGCAAAATGATGATACCATTGAAATGCAGAGCTTGACCTCCTGTAGCATCAGGGCCCACATGCATTTCTTCAGTGATTTGTTGATGTCTTACGAGGCTGTCACTAGGAAGGTCAGATCTGTGGCAAAGGGACCCAAGTCAGGCAGCTGCATGGATGCAGTGTCCTGATAGGGGAAAGTAGCATGCTTCTCCTGTCTTGAACATTAAAAATGTAAACATTTAAAGTTGTGAAAGCAGTGAATGGGTATAAGCATTTTTCAACAATTTTTAAAATATTTATTTATTTTTGAAAGAGAGAGAAAGAGACAGAGTGCGAGGTGGGGAGGGGCAGAGGAAGAGGGAGACACAGGATCCGAAGCAGGCTCCAGGCTCTGAGCTGTCAGCACAGAGCTGGATGCGGGGCTCAAACCCACAAACTGTGAGATCATGACCTAAGCCGAAGTTGGGCTGCTTAACTGACTGAGCCACCCAGGCAGCCCAATAATTTAAAAAAATCATTAATGTATTCTACATGTATGACTGCTGGATTTATAGACTATTTTATATTTCCGGAAGGCTATGTGACCATGAGGCTGTCTGGAATAAAGATTAGTTTAAATAAATTTTAAATATTATTTTGCTTATTGTGAAAAAAACAAAGACTGACAAGTCAAAATATCACCAAATGAGGCACCAACAGTTTCCCTGAGGGCTGGGATGATGAATATTATTGGGCAGAATTAGCAGCACAGATAGGCATGCATGCTCTTGGAGTCTTGTCTAAAGGAAGGAAATGTACAGTAGGCAGATAATGCCAGCTCTCCCCAGTTCCCACCCTGCTCTGCTCTCAGAGCCTTGCTATGGTCCCTGCCTTTACTTTTCAAGAACACATTTATTTATTTATTTATTTTAAAGTTTGTTTATTTTTGAGAAACAGGGAGAGATTGTGAGAGCAAGTGTAAGCAGGGGAGAGGCAGAGAGAGAGGGAGAGAGAGAATCCCAAGCATGTTCTGCCCCAGTAGCACAGAGCCAGATTCAGGCTCGATAACACAAATCTGAGATCATGACCTGAGCTGAGATCAAGAGTCAGACACTTAACTGATGGAGCCCCCCAGGTGCCCCTCCACAGTGCACTTAGATGGGGCGCCTGGGTGCTCAGTTGGTTGAGCATCCAACTCTTGATTTTGGTGGAAGTCATGATTCAGAGGTTGTGGGATCGAGCCCTCTGTTGGGCTCCACACTGAGTGCAGAGCCTGCTTAAGATTCTCTGTCCCTCTGCCCTCACCCCCAACCACACAGGTTCTCTCCCTAAAAAAAAAAAAAAAAAAAAAAAGAATGCATTTAGAGTAAAGAGCTCTAATTTTATGGTACGAGGGACAAAACAAGAGCAGTGTTCCTATTTCAGGGTCTCACTCTGATAGATCAGAAATGCTTCAGTTTTTAGCCTACTGTTCAACTTCAGTGCTTGGCTCACCAGCACCACCAACACCTACATGCCTACCACCACCACCCTCACCACCAGCCTCCCTGTCATCACCAACATCAGCACCGTCCTCACTACCACCGCCACCATTTGCAGCAGCACCACTAGTGGCATTAATTCTGACCTTGGTGATCAAAACGTCTTCCAAACTAGCGTCTCTGCTTCTAGCCTTTCATCCTCTTCAATCTTCCCTATATTTTTTCTATATGAATTATCTTACATCAACGTTCTGATCATATCTCTTGCCTGCTTAAGAGCTGAAGCTTTAGGGATGTCTGGGTGGCCCAGTTGGTTGAGCATCTGAGTCTTGATTTGGGCTCAGGTCATACATAATCCTAGGGTCTTGGGATTGAGCCCCCATGTTGGGCTCTGCACTGAGCATGGAGCCTGCTTGAGATTCTCTCTGTCCCTCTCTCTTGCTTGCATTCTCTACCAAAAAAAAAAAAAAAGCTGAAGTTTTAATTAATTTTTAATCAATCCCATTCCCAGTAAATGAAATCCAGTCTCCTGGCACTTGGCATATAAGGCCATGCATTAAAAAAATACCTCCAGGGCAGAATTCAGGATAGATTTCCCATTGCTGCCTCTACAAGTATTCTGAGCTCCAACAAATCTAGAACATCCACTGTTCCTTGAATACACTTTAGGGAAGCATTTTTCAAAGTTCAGATCAAATACTAATTTATTAGAATCCCTTGGAATTTCTAGACTGCATGCCTGGAAGCTCTCTCTTTAGAATCCTGGTGCTTAGCACCCTTTTCTCCTTAGCTTCAGGATCTTGTTGACAATTTTGTGACCACAAAGTCCCATTTAACATCTGGCTACCTACATATCTTAAAGGGTGTTTTATGAAAATATAAAGCAATTAGCAGAGTTTCGGACTCAGTAAATATGCCTCTTGTACTTGCCCTACCTCCCTCAGAGTATTTTGTGGTACTCAAGTGAATAATAACTGAGGTAGCACTTTTATCTTTCTTGTATGTTCTCTTATGAGCTTTTGGTGGGAATGGATTTTGTACTATTTATCACTGAATAACTTGTATCATCTGGTCTAGTGTTCTCATTAAATATTAGCTGAATTAATAGCATGGTAGTGGGTGCCTGGGTGGCTTAGTCAGTTAAGCGTTCGACTTTAGCTCAGGTCATGATCTCACAGTTTGTGGATTTGAGCCCCAGGTTAGGCTCTGTGCTGACAGCTCAGAGCCTGGAGCCTGCTTCAGATCTGCGTCTCCTTCTCTCTCTGCCCCTCCCCTGCTTGTATTCTGTCTCTCTCTTAAAAATAAATAAACATTAAAAAATAGTATGGTAGTTATTTTTGTGATAGAAAGTTAAATTCAGAGTTCCTAAACATTATTGAGAAAACATCCTTTATTTTGTGCTTCCAGAGGAAGCCAGACCTAGCAGCATCTTCTGCTTCCCTGGTGGCCCTGAAAGCTGCAGGGTCAGGTCCTCAGAGAGTCCCCGGTTCTCTCCACCCCTGATTGTAGGTAACCCAGTCCTCTCCACTGTCTGAGACTTTGGTGGGAGAGACTGGGGGACCTTCAGCTGAATATTTTGGATATTGCATTAAGATGCCTTTATTGGGTCTTCATCCCCAGTCCTGCCGGTTCTTAGAAGTGACTTTTGTCTCATTACCAAGATACAGTATTCACCTAGGACTCAGTTGAGATAAGCAGACCTATCTTGTTTCCTGTCCTCAGGCTCCTGTCTTGATGACTTGCTTAAATCTTGTACTTTTGTGATTAGACACTGCTTCGGTGTTGCCAGTGATGTCTACCCTGTCCTTCTATCCTTCAAGAGTCTTTTCAACCTTATCCTTCAACTCCTTAACGGCAAATTTGCTGGTAGTGACTGACTGCTGATGAGTTCCCAAGGACTCGCTCCAACGCCCTTTATCCATGTGCAGAGGATCCCTTCCCTGCGGAAGACTGCTGTTACCAGGTGCTCACCTTAGGCGCACCTGATCCCTCAGTGGTTTTCTCTCCGAGGGGCCATCTCCTCACTTCATGCCCTCTGTTTCCACTAATCCTCCTGCATTCATGGCCCAAGGCCACGGTGCTCACCTGGCTGATGGTGCTCATGGCTCGCATGTAGCTCTCGTTCCTAGAGCGGAACTTTGGTGATGTGAGCAGGCCGGCAGGGTCAAGGCTGTCCAGGCTTCGGTTGATGGAGACTTCACTTACTGCCCTCAGGTAACTGTGACTCCGGATCTGGAGTTTGGGGGAGTGCTCATTGGAAATCCTAAAAGAGAAAAAAGGAGAGGGCACACTTAGTAGTCAGGGAAGTTGTAATAAGATGTGGTCACTCTGTCACTGATGTGCCACCCTAAACACTGGGGCGAATAGTATAGATGGTTTCCTGGGATCACTAGACTCTCCCATGGTGGCTCAGAAGGCAAAATTGTGACCTGAAATCCTTAAGGCCTGGCGATATTAGCAATTAAAATTCTCTTCAGCCTATGAAATAATTTCCCCATTTGCATCCTGGGAAGAAGATAATAGTTCTGACTTTCCCGCCCCAGAATCCTGTCCTAGTGGTCTGTAAGCCTTTTCTTCTTTTTAAAATTCTTTTTAAAGTTTATTTATTTATTTTGAGAGAGAGAGCAGGGGAGGAGCAGAGAGAGAGAATCTCAAGCAGACTCTTCACAGAGACTCCTGCGGGGCTCAGTGTCACAACCGTGAGATCGTAACCTGAACTGAAATCAAGAGTGAAACGCTTGACTGAACCACCCAGGCGCCCCTGTCAGCTTCTTCTTTTACCCCTTTCCTTTCTGTCGCCATCTTTTTGTTTTTGGACTTTCTAGTAACAGCGAGTGGGTACACATCTATAAGTATATCAGAATCTCTACCGATCTTTCTGTCATCTGCTTGTCTATCTAATCTTTGTCTCATTTAGTTGAGATTGAACTTAGCGGACAAAACTTAAATTTTAGCCATTAACAATGCACACATCTTTAAATCTTAATATGTAAAGAAAGTCTTTGCACACTGCACTCTTAGGAATTTTTTCAAGATGCACTTCCGAATTATAAAAGTAGAAAATGCTCATCGCCAAGCTATACAGGAGGGTAGAAAACAGAAACTGGGTCTACCTCTCCACCCGTTTCTGCTTCCGAATTCTACACCCTTAAACTACCCAGAGCAGTCTGGTGTATATCCTTCCTGCTTTTCTATACATATACAAACAATTCATTTTTAGTAAGTTTTAAAGCTTGCTTTCACATGAGATTCAGGGTGATTTTTCTTTCACTGTTAACTTTAATTTTTGCTGAAACATTTGCTTGCAGTTTAAAATTAAAGTTGATAAGAATTCCCAATTCCATTGCTGTTATTTATCATAATCCTGGAGATTATAACCAATGAAATTAGAAAAGAAAAAAGATATAAGGAATATAAATATTGTGAACTAAGAGATAAGCTTTGATTATTCATGGATTATGTAATTAATTGTATGGAAGATTAAAAAAATCAACTGAAAAACTATTAGAATGCATTCTGTCTGCCGATGGTAAAAATACTCTCCACAGTTCAAATGTCCTCTTTGTAATGTATAAGATTGCATTCATTCTTAAAGTTTGTATTAATTTTGTATTAATTTAGTTACTTAAATGTAATAGTAAAACATGATGAGACTCAATACTAAAACCTGCGAGTCTGATGAGCAGCTAGTTTTTGCAATTACATTGAAAAGGGGACCAAATTAAAACAGATCTAGATAGGGGTGCCTGGGTGGCTCAGTCACTTGGGCGTCCAACTTTGGCTCAGGTCACGATCTTGTGGTTCTTGAAACTGAGTCCTATGTGGGCTCTGTGCTGACAGCTCTGAGCCTAGAGCCTGCTTCGGATTCTGTGTCTCCCTTTCTCTCTTCCTCCCCACCTCCTGTGCTCTCTCTCTTTCAAAAATAAACATAAAAAAATAGGTCTAGAATTTAACATTGAAAGTAAACCTCCTACATTATTATTACAAAAGGAAAACTGTTCTAAAAATGGATGTTCTCAGTGGATTCTACCAGTAGCTCTCAAACATGAACTATTTGCTCTGCCAGCTGAAGCAAATATTTGCCATGTGTTTTGTGCTATTATGGTGATTCACAATGGGCTTTATAAATGCTCATGCCCCAAATCCCAACCAAACAACCAACCAACATACAAACTGAAGAATTCATTTTCCCCTGAAGATCTCTTCTAGGAAAAGAGGGACTTAGCTAGAAGCATTTATAACCTAAGGTTCACTTCCCCTTAGAACTTGAGAATCAGGTGGTAAATGTCTTTCTTTGGCTCTTTTGCAACCTGACCCAGGGCATGGATATTGTCACCATAAAGGATGGTGCTGTTCCAAATGGTTATCAGACCACCAAGGAGGCGGGGGGGGGGGACTTTCATAAATGGTGTATATTCAAAAGACAAAGTAAAAGTCCAGTGTTCTGATAAATGAAAGTCTGCTGGCTGGAATGGGGAAATGAGGCATCTTGCCACAATCATTCACCCTGGTCACTGCTTATGAAATAAGGCATAGTCCTCAAATTTCAAAGTGAAAAATCATTCAGAAAAGATTGAATAGATCTACTTTGGTGAGTCATTTCTGATAAAACAACGCATACTTTAATCATTTGCTAACTATAAGGGAATGAAGTCTTTCATCTTGCCCACTTAGTGGAGCCCACATCTGTCAATATAAAGGGTAAAAATATGTACATGTGCTGCTGATGTGGAAACACTCTTGGAAGAAACACCAGAAAATAGTGCATTTATTACTTCATTTCACTTGCTAAGAAAGGGCATGTGCATATTGAGAGGTATTAGTTCTTGTGTTAGATGGATTATTTTTCAGTGTTGGCTTATTCAAATGACATCTATCTTTTTCCATATCCGCCCCTAAATGGTTTATGCAAAGGTAATGTTTGGTGGCTTATCAGAACTGAGATTTGGGCCCGGCTGAGTCCCATTCATTATATCCTTGAAGAGCACTCAAAGTTGGAGACTCTTTCATGGCCATGGGGCCAGTGTGTCAGTAAAGTGGCCAAAGAAGAGAAAGATGCAATAATACTCAGGCTGCAAGATTTTAAACCAATGCTCCTGAGGTGAATATGATTAACTTCATAATATAGTACTAAAAGTATAACTGCATCATATGAATAAACTCTGAGGATGTGATGTGCAGCATAGGGACTGTAGTTAAGAATAGTGTGCCATGTACTTGAAATTTGCTGAGAGAGTAGATTTTTTTGTTTATTTTTTACAGAACAAGAAAGAGAGTGGGGGGAGGGAGACAGGGAGGGAGGCATAGAGAAAGGGGGAGACACAGAATCGGAAGCAGGCTCCAGGCTCCGAGCTGACAGCACAGAGCCCAATGCAGGGCTCGGACTCAAGAACTGTGAGATCATGACCTGAGCCAAAGCTGGACAGTTAATTGACTGAGCCACCCAGGCATCCCAAGTAGGTCTTTTTAAATTGACATATTAGTTTCAGATGTAGAACTTAATGAATGATTCACTATTTGTAAATATTGCTAAATGATCACCCTAATAAGTCTAGTTAACATCCATCACCACACAGTTACAGAATTTTTTTCTTGTGATGAGAACTTTTAAGATTTACTCTCAACACTTCCGAACACACAATACGGTACTGTTATCTACATTACATGCACAGGACTTCTTCATTTCATAGCTGGAAGTTTGTACCGTTTGACCCGCTTGGCCCATTTCTCCTACACCCAACACTCGCCGTTGGCAACCACTAATCTACTCTCTGTACTTATAAGCTGTTCTCTGTATTTATAAGCTCATTTTTTTGTTTGTTCGTTTAGCATCTACATGTAAGTGAGATCACAAGTATTTGAGAGTAGACCTTAAGCAGTCTCACCTTCCGCCCTTGGCAACCACAATTCCATTTTATGTCTCTCTGACTTTGGCCATGCTGGGAATCTCATACAAGTGAAATTGCGTAGTATTTGCCTGACTTGTTTCATTTAGCATAATGTTTTCAAGGTTCATCCCATGACTTAGCACATGTCAGAACTTCCTTTAAGGCCAAAGAATATTTCATTGTGTGGTTTATACTACATTTTTGTTGATCCATTCATCTGTTGACAGACACTTGGGTTGCTTCCACTTTTTGCAATGTGAATAAAACTGCTGTGAACATGGATGTACAAATATCTGTTTGAGCCCCTACTTTCAGTTCTTTTGAGGATATACCCAGAAGTAAAAATCTCTCTTTAACGAAGCATTAATCTTTCCTATTTCAATTACACTCCTAACAAATTTGGGGCAACTAAATTCCCAACAAATTTGGGGACCAACATAATAGAACTTTTTATTTCCCTCCTTAAAAGACATTCTAATGATCATTTAAAGTAAGTGTTAAGCACGTTAAGTAATATAGTAGTATTTCAGGGACTATTATTGCTGTGGTTGAAAAGAAACAAGTGATACTTATTTGGTGGAAAGTATAGTAAAAATGTGAGTATAATTTTATTGCTCCAGTAACTGCAAAATAGTAAGAGAATTAAAATTTGATATAGCATTATTGAGAATAAATTGCATCGAGATGACTAAGGCATCCAAACAAGTAATTCCATAAGCAGTTGGAGATTGCAGAAAGACTGGTGGCAATAGTGTCAGTTTATGAATCAGTGAGAAAAGAAATAATATCATCACTAGGAAAGCTGTGATGACAATTTAAATGTACTAGTTAGTAAAAAACCCATGATGGTAATGCTTAGGAGGGGGTGGAAATAGTGACCTGAAAGCTTCTTGGAGCTGAATACAGAGCGTTTTCTTCAATTTAAAAAGTGTCAGGGCAGAGCAGATGTACTTAGCTAGATATAAGTTGACACTGACAAATTGGAGCAGCTATAATTTAAGTAAAAGTATTTTGATAGATTTTTCAAAGTGTTTCATATTCTGTCTTCACTTTAGGAGAAACAAGAAACAACTAAAGACAGACTCTTAAACAATTCTTACAATGTTGATTTTCTTCTAATCCCCATTATCAGACGCTTCATGTCTCCCCTCACTACTGGCAGCCAGAAGGTCATAAAAAAGACATCCCTTCTGTGCAGTCTTCAGTTGGCGTGAACACAGCCGTCTATCCCAGCTAAGCCTTCTCTTCTCCAAGTGACGTTCCCCCTTTATCTTGTTCTCTTATGTCAAGATTTCGAGGCTGTCCCTTACCTTGATGTCAGTCCAATTTGTTATTTTCTCTTTGACAACAAAGTACCCAAAGCCAAACTTAAACTTCCAAATATGGGCTGACAAGTACAGGATACAGAATGGCTATTCTCCTCTCTTCAATAGCAGATCCTCTTGGGGTATGGCCTGAAGAAGTTCTGCATTGTTTGGCCTATAATCATGCTCTTGGCTTCTGGTAAGCTCGCTTTGGACAACTTTTAGATCTTTATATCAAATGATTTAAGTCATTCTAATTTTTAACCCTTTAGTTCCTAGTAAAGGCTAATCCTGTCATTCCCATGCAATATGCCATAAATAGATCAACTGTTCTTGCCAGTTATGTATATGTGATAACAGAAGCAAACATAGCAATACCCCAAATTGGTGAGTCTTACAAGGTCCTGTGCATTCAAGTGCTTTGCCTACAATGTCTTATCTGTCACACCAATATTATGGATTATTATAACAATTATGAAGCATTGTTATTTCTGTCTTTACAAATGAGGAAACTGAGGCTGATGAGTGTGTAAACTCAGAATCAAAAGCTAGGTCCATCTGATTTCTATAGTCTTGACCATCTTGTACCTTCCCCATAATCATGCCATCTCTTTCCTTACCCAATTACTTGTAAAGTTATTGACTGGGGTTGGGTGAACCAGTGACCTTCCAAGTTGATTCAATCCATCAGTAATATAGTTTTTGATGTTCACATATGCCCAGTCACCCAACCCATGTTTCTCTGACTTTAATTTTTTCATGCAACCTTCTGTGATCTACTGTTTTGTTTATTTTTATTTTTTAATATTTATTTTTGAGAGGGAGAAAAGGAGATGGAGACAGAATCTGAAGCAGCCTCCAGGCTTTGAGCTGTCAGCACAGAGCCTGACACAGGGCTTGAACCCATGAACTATGAGATCATGACTTGAGCTAAAGTCTGACACTTAACCCACTGAGCCACCCAAGCACCCCAAGTGATCTACTGTTTTAAATACTATCCTAAGTGCAATTACATTCCTCTGATGTGCCTGGCTCAACCATTTCAAAAAGGAAAACATAGGTAGTTTTATAAGTGCCTTGTTAGTAAATCTATCATAGTTTGCTATTTTCTAAATCGTCACAAGCCATCTATGTAAAAATTCCTTCTGGAATTTTCACATGAGTTCATATTAGATTAACTGTTTGCAATTGTTGGAATCTTCTCTTTTAAAAATTGAGATAATATTTACTTTTTTGCTGGTCCTTTTTTTTTTTTGGTTCCTAAAATATTACCAGTAGAGGTTCTATAATGTTATCTGAGTTCCTTCAAGACAGAAACAAAATTTTTATTTTTTTTTTCCAAATTTTCTTATTTGTGGCAGTTACCTGATTTTGATATATATAAAAACTAGGGCCAACTACATAAGCTCAACCTAGAACCAAAAAGGTATGTTCAAAATAGTGGTTTTGACATATGACAGTGTTCAAAATAGTGATTTAACAATTCTATACATCATGCATTGCTCACCACAATAAGCATAGTTACCATCTGCCACCATACAGTGTCATTACAATACTAATAACTATATTTTCTATGCTTTCCTTCTCATCCCTATGACTTATTTATTTTATAACTAGAGGTTTGTACCTCTTAATTGGCTTCATTTCTGTTTTGTTCATCCCCTAACCCTGGCTCTTTGGCAACACTGGTTTGTTCTCTGTATTTATAAGTCCAAGACAGAACACTTTTTAAAAATATATATTTTTAATATTTTATTTATTTTTGAGACAGAGAGACATCATGAGCAAGGGAGGGTCAGAGAGAGAGGGAGACATAGAATCGGAAGCAGGCTGCAGGTTCTGAGCTAGCTGTCAGCACAGAGCCTGATGGGGGGCTTGAACCCACGAACCGTGAGATCATGACCTGAGCTGAAGCTGGACATTTAACCGACTGAGCCACCCAGGTGCCCCTAAGGCAGAACACTTTTAAACAGTGATGACTTTACTCCAGCCAAACACCAAAGAAGAAACTGTGGTACCACTTCTACCATTCCAGTAAAGGCCGAGTGGAATCTTAGACCTCTACCCTCATGAGGCTGTAAGGAGGTGCTGTAACATTCTTGCCAACGTGCTATCAGAAAAGGCTGAGTAGGGAGCTGAGACCTTTATCCCCACGAACAATCCCGTACTATGTGGTACTAGCGGCAAGCCCGTGGGGAAGCTGGACTTCTGTCCCTGTCCAGCAAGAATGAGGCATCCCTGCTCCCTCTTGCAGACATGGTTTCAGAAGAGGCTAGTAGAGAGATCTTTTGTCATTGCGCAGCAGTAACAAGACTGCTTGTAATGTGCATCAGTGGAGATCACGTGGGGAGTCCAGAACTCCCACCCACACCCACCGGTAATGAGGAACACCCACCCCCTTCCGGTGTCAATAGTAGTTCTGTGGGGAACTTGGACCTGTATATCTAACTGGCAGTGATGAGGTGGTGCTCGCTATTGTCTTGCCAGATGATATATATTTTTAAATATTATTTATTTTGAGAGAGAAAGGATGAATCAAGGAGGGGCAGAAAGAGAGGGGGAGAGAGAGAATCCTAAGTAGGCTCCACACCATCAGCACAGAGCCCGTGTGGAGCTGGAACCCAGGAACTGTGAGATCATGATCTGAGCCGAGGTGGGACCCTTAACCGACTGAGTCACCTAGGGGTTCCTAAAGTGGTATTTTAAAAACCAGCTAAAAACAGAAGGTTTAAATTACATCCAGAGTCTCATAACAATACAACAATGTCCAGGTTTCAACTACCATATTAAGAGCCAGGAAGATCTAAAACGGAATTAAAAAATGACAATCAATAAGTGCCACTGAGATGACAGAGATTTTTTTTTTTTTTTTCAGAAAAATCAGAGCCTGGAGCCTGCTTTGGGTCCTGTATCTCCCTTTCTCTCTGTGCCCCTCCCCTGCTCATGTTTCGTCTCTTTCTGCCTCTTAAAAATGAATAAACGCTAAAGATTTTTTAGATTAAAAAATGTATAGAAAATATTTAAGGTAGTTATAACTAGGAGATAGTAAACAGATATAAAAGGAAGTAGGCTTCTATAGTTTACTCAAACTGGTAAAATTATATCATGAAGTTGTGATAAGTTATAATTCCTAAAGCTACTACTAAGAAAGCTATACCAAAAAGACATACTCAAAACACTGTAGAATTCTAAAAAATATTCAAGTTTCCCATAAAGAAGCAGAAAACAAAATCAGAGAAACAAACAAACCAACAAAGCTAGAACAAACAGGCAACAAAAAACCCAATGGAAGCCTTAAACCCTAAGGTAATAATTACATTAAATATATGGTCTAAATGCACTAGTTAAAAGACAAAGATTTGCAGATTGTATTAAAAAACATTACCCAACTAGATACTGTCTTCAAGAAAGTCACTTCAAATATAATGATGTAAACAAGTCGAAAAGGTTAGAAAAAAATGTATCATGAAAACATCAATCAAAGGAAAGTAGGAGTGGCTCTATTAATATCAGATAAAGAGATTTTATAAGTAAAGTTTAGTGGTAAAGAAAAAGACCAGAGACAGGGCCATTACATAATAATTAAAGAACCAATCCATTAAGGAGACACAGCAATCTAAAGTATGTTTACACCAAAGAATAAAGCTGTAAAAGCAATCCATAATTTTTTTTGATATAGACAAGATTATTTAAAAATCTACATGGAAAACCAGAGGAATGAGAATAACCAAATTAATTTTGAGGAATAAAACAGGATTCGCTCTACTCAATTTTTATCTATTTATTTTTATTCTACTAATTTAAAGATTTTCTATGTAGCTTCAGTAATCAAGACGGTGTGGTATTGGTGGGGTGAATAAGCACACAGATCATTGGAAATGAGTGGAGAATCTAAAAATAAACCCACACATATATGTCCAACTGAGTATTGCAATTATAGCATTCTTAACTAAATATTTCTTTAAAATGTTTATTTTGAGAGCGAGTGCGTGTGTGTGTGTGTGTGTGTGTGTGTGTGTGTGTGTGAGAGCCGGAGAAGGGCAGAGAGAGAGGAGAGGGAGAGAGAATCCCAGGCCGACCCGTGCAGCCGACACAGGGTGCGACACAGGCCTCGATCCCACTATTCGTGAGGCCATGACCTAGGCTGAAATCAGGAGCTGGATGAATAGCATTTTTTTGTAATGGCAACTTAATGGAGGAAAGATATCCTTTTCAACAAATGGTACTGGCGTAATTGGACATATACAGGCAAAACCAAAACCAAACCAAAACAAAGAAAACTTTAAGTCTCACACTTTATAAAAAATTAACCTCAAATGGCTCATAGTCTTACATACACAGCGTGGAAAGAACAGGGGAAATCTTCGGGATTCTTAGCTGGGCAAAGTGTTTTTAGATTTGACATTACAGAATGATTCATCAATTGGATGTAATCAAAATAAAAAACCTTGGATCTTTGACAGACTCTAATGAAGAAGATAAAAAGACAAGCTAGAGACAAGATTTAAAAAAAATCACATATCTGATGAAGGACTTGTAGCTGCTGTAAACAAAGGACTCTCAAAATCCAAATGAGAAAAAAACTCCTGAAAAGACATTTCACAACTTACATGAAAAGACTTTGAACATTATTAACCATTAGAATGAAAAAAAAAAAAGTTTTTTATTTATTTTTGAGAGACAGAGACAGCACGAGCAGGGGAGGGTCAGAGAGAGAGGGAGACACAGAATCCAAAGCAGGCTCCAGGCTCTGACTGAGCTAGCGGTCAGCACAGAGCCTGACGCAGGGCTCGAACTCACGAACTGTGAGATCATGACCTGAGCTGAAGCCGGACGCTTAACCGACTGAGCCATCCAGGCGCCCCATCATTAACCATTAGGGAGATACAAATAAAATCCAAGACGAGATACCACTACATACCTATCATAATGGCTAAACTACAAAACTAATCACAACAAATGTGGATAGGATTTAGAGAAACAGAGTCACTCATACACTGCTGGTGAGAATGTAAAATGGTGCAGCCACTCTAAACAATGTGACATTTCTTTAAAAATGAAACACGCAACTACTGTATAGCCCAGCAGTTGTATTCCTGGGAATTTATTTAGAGAAATGAAGCCTGTGCTCACCCCAAAACCTTTATGAGAATGTTATATCATGGTGTCAAATTGGAAACAATCCAGATGTCTATCAGTGGGTAAATGGGTAAACAAAGTGTGGTACATCCACACCATGGAACACTACTCAGCAACAGTCTAGAAGGAGCTCCAGAAAATTATGCTAAGTGAAAAAAACTAATTTCCAAAAGGTTACATACTAAATGATTCTGCTTATAGAACATTTTTGCATAACATAGAACATAACAAATTCATAGAGATGGAGAAGAGATTAGCGGGAGCCAGGGGTAAAGGAAGAAGCAGGGTGGCAGAAAGTGGAGGTGACTGTGGAGAGGCAACATGAGGGCTCGCTGCGTTGATGGAAAGCTTTGGTGTCTTGGCTATGTGAGTATCCTGCTTGTGATATTATAGTTTTGCAAGATGTTACCACTGGGAGGAGACTGGGTAAAAGGCATATGCAGTCTCTCCGTCTTATTTTTACAACTACATGTAAATCTACAATTATATCAAAATTAAAAATTTAGTAAAAAATAATTCCACGCTGGGACGCCTGGGTGGCTCAGTCGGTTAAGTGTTAAGTGTTCAGCTTCTAGTCAGGTCATGATACCACGGTGTGTGAGTTTGATTGGGCCCTGCACTGACAGGGAGGGCCTGCTTCAGATCCTCCGTCTCCCTCCCTCTCTGCACCTCCCCCACTCACGCTCTCTCTGTCAAAAATAAATAAACGCTAAGTAAAATATAACCCCACCCTCAGACAATGAATGGGTTAGAAAGAAGCAGGGTAGAAGAAACTCAACAAAGTGGTCCCTCACTGAGTCTAAGAGGGCTATTCGAACTGAGTTCCTACCTAAGAGGAAGCGGAGACAATTTAATCTCCAAATTTTTTAAAACTTGTGCCGCAATGATCCAGGGTCTGTCTGTGGCACTGAGCAAAAAACGCACACTTTAAGAACGTGCTCATGGATGTGGGCTCAGGGACCTGGGTAGGCACCGCTGTGTTTGAAGCCCCCTGTATATTTCATGTACCTGTCCTATGGGTCAGCACTGTTGTCCCTGGGGAGGAAGGAAGGCAGGAGCCAAGGGAGGCGCTGGGGCTCCTGTTGGGCTCATGCTGTTCTCTGATTGCAGCATTCTTGTTTTCTGTTTCTCTGTAGCAAAGGTAGTTTATAATAAGGAGACCCCTCTCCTGAACATTGCCCCCTGCTTTTCTAACACATCAGTGGCTACTGTAGTTCTGTGCAGCCATTCCGATGCTTTAATTAAGGCACAAAAAGATGGATATAGGAAAAGGCATTTAGAATACAACTTTGACGTGCCACAAAGCACGCACTAATGCACATTCGTTGGCTGTGTGTTGCATCAGCGTTAGCTGTAGAAATGCACCAGTTCTAAAATGTATAGTTAGAGAAAATAACTATTCATTCATCCAAAAAAAGGGGAAAAAAAGGTTTTCCAGGCAATGGGAAGAATCATTACCTTCACAGAATTCTGAATGGAAAGTATAATGGCCCATGATATAAGGCTGAAACATATTTCAAAGCATTTGGGAGTGAAATGGAAACATGCCTACTGTTCCATTATCACCAGAATCAAATAGTATTCAAATGACCACATGTACTCTGATTAAATCAATTAGGTGCAAAGTAATGATTAGGACTGTTGGCAGTCAAAAGCTTTTCCAAGAACGTGCTTAGATGTTGAAAACATGACTTCTACCCACTTTTATTACCTCTGCTCTGTGGTGAATTATAGTAATCTCGTATGCCTTTGAGTGAGAGGGGATGGAAAGATAATATTCACCTTATCGGGGATGGTTTAACTTTTTCCATAGAGAAGCACTGAACATTGGTTTCCTTACACCTGACAAGGGATAAAAGCTTTCTAGTCAAAACGTATTATGGTAGCAATATAATAGACTATACATATTCGTCTGTGAAAAATCCCAAGATTCCAATAAGTAATGTGCCTGAAACAGGAAGGAGGGAACTAAGGGATTGGACAAAATAAACAAAGTGCCCCTTTCAGAGGCTGCTGCCCAGACAGCTCAGATTGGCCTCATTTCCTTCCCTCTCCTAACCCCTGAGGGCCCTTCCTCTTCTCTGGGTCTTTATTAATTGGCCTTTGTCTTTCCTCTAATGAAAAAGGCGCTTATGCTCTGTCCTACCCTTTCCTGGGCCGGATGGTCTAAAAGAAAGGAAGAACTGGTCTGCTTCCACGGAGACGAGCCCAGACCCTGAGGAGAGTCAGTCCCGGGGAGCGCCTGCAGGGGGCAGTCGACACTGAGGAATGAACAGAAGGGTCTGGCTTTCCAGAACTTGATGCACCTCCTGTAGCACACGAACGATACAGATCTTCAGGAGAGCTACTTTTAAGGACAAGATAATGGGCTCAGATCAAGTTGTTAAATGTTTGCCGTTGGTGACTTAATCAAAGGATCAAATGATGTCAGTGGTCTGGACCATCTTTTCTGAGGTGCTCATTTTACAGGTGAGGAATTGAGGTTCAGAAGGGCTCTGTGTCTAGCTAGCTAGCTGCAGAACTAACCAGAACTGACTTCTATTAATAGCCTGCCCAGGGGCTCTTTGTGAAACTCTGGTGGCCTCCAGGTGGTGTGTTTTTATCTAGAAGATAAATATCTAATGCTAAAGAAACATTCTTCCCTTCTGATTAGCATTTTTAGGATTTCAGCTAAAGTGGCAAAGCTCGTTAGGTAAAAACAAACACAAATTTGAAATAGGAAAGAATTGTGAATATATTGCAAGATCTATTTTATAACAACCATAGGCTCTCATTAAAAAGTTAATAAACCTTTTTTTTTTTTTGGTCTAGTTGCCTATCTGCCTATTGTCTTTAAGAAACAAGGAGTTTTGTTCGTTTGTTTTTTGTTTTTTTCCTCGTGAATTACATATTCATGTGATCATTTGGGGAATTTTATTTTATTATAATTTTCACTCCCTCCTCTATTTCAGAGCCCCATTCCAGAACAATTAGCTTAGGCTGTCAGGTATTTTTAAGTTTTAAAATTTACTTTTATTTATCTTGAAAGAGGGAGAGAGAGAGAGAAAGATGGAAAGAGAGAGAGAATGAGTGGAGGCAGAAGGGGTATGGCAGAAAAATGGAGAGAGAGAATCCCAAGCAGGCTCCACGTTCAGGGCAGAGCCTGACAAGGGGTTCCATCCCTCGAACCCTGAGATCATAATCTGAACCAAGATCAAAGGTCCAAACTTACCTGACTGAGCCATCGAGGCATCCCTCAGGGTAGTGTGAAAGGCAAATTACTTAACATTTTGTCCCAGGACCAGCAGTGAGGGCATCACCTGGAAGCTTGTTAGAAATTCAGACTCATGGGTCCCATTTCGGCCTCTGGACAAGCATCTGCATTTTAACAGGATTTCCAGGCGATTCTTACGTGCATTACAGGTTGAACCACTGGGAGCCCTCCGTAACTCTCGTATCAACTGGCAGAGGGATTCCTTTCTTCATTCTCGGTGTTGAGTTAGGCTCCTAGTCCTTACCTGCATGTTCTGGCCAAAAATGAACTTCAGCATCTCCCACTTAAAGAAGAGAGCATTTTTACTTGTGCTCTAAGATCAGGCTGAAAGAATAATTCCTGGAGTGAAGGGGTTCTTAATGAATGCCCTGTGTGTTCTTAGATGGGACTTTTTCTGTGAAAGGGCACAGTGATGATATATATTATACAATAAAGATTTGAAAGTACTAATATAAAACTCATGGGAACTGGCAAAAAAAAAAAATCTCAGTGGGCTTCATTCCCAGTACTTGACTTACTCACTGGTGTTGAGTTAGGAGCTTGTGAAATTGTGACTTATAACAATTGTGATTTATATATTTGGACATCATCCCCATTTCTGGCAGAGCTTTTGGAACCCTTGGGAATTTCATTAGTGCTGAGAGCAACAAAGGTACCATTTGTTATTTTAATGAGATGACTTTGGGACCCTACCTCTGGATGGGGACTTGTTGCCAGGACAACCAACCTTGTGATTGGAGGGGTAGGAACTTTCAGTCCCACCTCTTGATCTCCAGGGAGGTTGAATCTGACCATTTAATCAACAATAGCTTAAATGTTGGCATGCTTAAAAGAGTAAACTTTAGCCTATGTGCTGAAACCTCCATGCAAAACCCAAAGGGCCGGGTTTGGAGAACTTCTGAGTCAGTCAGCACATGGAGATGGGGAGAGCAGTTCCTGGAAGGGGAAAGGCAGCTCCCCGCCTTCGCACGTACTTTGCCTGGTGCATCCCTTCCATCTAGATCTTCCTGAGTTTCTTCCTTTTATAATACACCAGTAATTCACTAAGTACCGTCAAATGTTGTCTGAGTTCTGTGAGCCTCTCTAGCAAATTAATCGAATTGAAGGAAGGAAGGGGTCATTGGAACTTATAATCTATAGCTGGTTCATCAGAAGCACAGAGGACAACCTGGACTTGTGACCGGTACCTGGAGGGGGTGTGGTGGGGAGTGGTGAGTGGGAGGAGTCTTCCAGGACTGATCCCTTACTCTGTGGGATCCCATGCTATCACTGAATAGTGTCAGAGTTGAGTTGAATGGTAGACACCCTGATGATATTCGGAGAATTGCTTGTCGGTGTGGAGAAACCTCCCCCCGCGCCCCCCCCCGCCCCGGGACCTGGGTCCAGGAACCTCAGAGAACACCCTAAACAGGCACATGGACTCTGCCAGTTCCCCGAATGTGAGAACACTTGATAATAAATTAGTATTCTCAGAGACCTGATCTTCTCATTCTTCTGTTTTGCTCCTTTGCCAAGTATAAAACTGTGTTTGTATTTCAACAGGTGCCAAACTATCCTTGACAACAGTAACAGTAGATAAGTACTT
>NC_043713.1:52162330-52286830 GCF_006229205.1 Suricata suricatta
TGCTGTTAAGCTTAAGGACTTCAGGATTTATGGAATTAAGCTTATGTTTATTTGTTTATTCTATGTTAAGAAAATTGATAATGTAAATGTTGGCATGCTTAAAAAAGGAAATGTTAGCAGTGTTTTGACACATCCTTTCTTCAAGTCATACCATGTTAGCCCTGGAGACTTGAGAAATGATCTGTCTAGAAGTTTCCAAATGGTAGACTGGGATCTTCCAGAACAATTAAAATCTTCACTTGCCAGTTTTCCTGCCAGCCTGCCTCTCCCAAGCCCCTCATTGGGGGGGGGGCTGCTTCTGGTGGGAGGGGAGCCCCCACAGCCACTTTCCACCAGCCCTGACACCTCAGCAATCTCCCAGTGTGGAGCTGATGCCCACAAGTCCAGTGTTCTTGCAGGTAATGATGAAAGGCGGGTCCCTGTGTCCTGTTCGGAAGCTCAGAGAAACTAGTGATATGGCTATGCATAAATAATATTTTTAATGTTCACATTAAACACAGGAATGATATGGTACCATGAAAAAAATCTCTGGAATGATGATGTCACTTAGCTATTAATTAGGATATTCTGTAATGACTCTAATGTTGAGTTAGAAATATTTTTATGATGAAGATCAATAAAGAAATGAATGTGAATTGAAGTGTGTGTGAAGAATGAGGTTCAGCCAATGGTGAGTTTTGGCAGAATAGCTTATTCACAGATCTTTCTCTTTGTAAACTCTTGCAGTGAGTGGCTTTGTAGATCTAGTATAATATGGCATCGTCTGATTAGGTATTCTGGACTCAAGTCATGTAATAAAATAAGGAGGCTATCCATTCAGGTCAACCCAAAATTGATTTTGATCAGGACTATAATTTCTCCATGAAGTTATGAGCATGGCCATATGAAGGATTGGGTAAATGCCATATGCACTAAATGTGGACAATAGATTGCTATCTCAAACCACAAAATGAAAAAGCTGGAAAAATATAGAATATCTCAACAAGCAAAAGTGCAACATCTTTGGTTCACATATAACATATCCATAAAAATAGATTTATCTCGAAGAGTTTTGTAAAAAGAAGCTGCTGTCCTTGCTCTATGAATTTGCCAAGACTAATGCAACTCTAAATTGCTTCATAAATGTATAGTAATTACAGATGCTGGAAAGAAGGGGAAGGAGGGAGAGAGGAAGGCCATAGAGTGGCACAGAGACAGAAAGAGAGAGAAAGAGACCTCTTATGGAGGCATTTTATGACTCATCTGCTAGGATAAAAATTTCCTGTCTATTTAGTTTGTCCATTTGTCTGAAAGTTTTGCATTAGAATTCCAAAATACGTTAGTTGCTTTTAAAATAGGCTTAAAATTCTCAAGGCATTCAATTTCTACTAAATCTTTCTAAGAGGAAAGGGTATTTTCTTGTCAAATGATACAGACAATGAGAGAACCTTATCAGGTCCCTGAAGTTGCCTTGAAACGCAAGAGTCTAGTCCAGGTAGAGAAGGACTTTATGCTGGCTGGCTTGAACTACTCTAGCTCCTGAACAAGGCCAGAGAGGACAACTTCCTGCCTGCCAGGGTCCAGGTTCTGCAGGAAGCCGCTGTATCAGGCCTCTACTCTAATCTTTGGTGCCTTCCCAGAGATTTCTAGGGTCCCACCTCCGAAGCCAGATGGCACTTCTTCCCCTTTGTTTTGTTCCCTGGGGGCAGGCACAACACACCAGTCCTTCCTATTGTTATGCTCATGACATCATAATGGAGAAATTGTCTAGTCCCAATTGAAATCAGTTTAGGGTTGACCTAGTCATTTATCTAATCCACTCACTTATTTACATATTTAACAATTATGTACAGAGTAACTGCTAGGTACCAGGTACTGTGCTAAGTGTTGGGGATAATAGGGAGTCAGTAAATCTAGTTCTTATCCTTATAGTGCTTATAATTTAGTGGCAGAGCAAGAGCAACTTCCAAGCATGAAGGTAAGGGGCAGCAGAAGCCTAAGCACAAACACACAAAAGAGAGAAAACTTAAAAAAAAAAAAAAAAAGCCCTAATCATGATAGGCATTATACAGGAAATGAGCAGGATACTGAGATAGAAAATAAAAAGGGAGTTTATAGATTCTTGGCTTGAGCACTGGGTGCTGTGATGCTGGTGGAAGAAGCATTGAGTTGGAGGAAAGAGCAAGTGCAAATCCCTACGGTATGCATGTGGCCACATGCCTATGTGGACAGGTGCCTGGTGCAGTCCAGGAACATCAGGGAGCAAAAGGTGGCTGGCATTGAGTGAACAGAGAATAATGGGAGAGGGGGTCACAGAGGAGATGGGGTGTGTGTGTGTAGACTGCATTGGCCTTTGTTTGGCTTTATCTTTGATGGCGGTGGAAGCTACTGGAGGGTTCTGAGCAGAAAGAAACACCATATGACTTAGGTTTTTCACCCCATCACTCTATTGATTGTGTGGGAAAGAGACTGTAGGGTGCTGTGGGTGGAGATGGGGAGACTGGTCTGATAGTGACTGCAGTAATTCAGACAAGAAATGATGGCCACCTACAATAGGGTGTTGGCAGTAGAGGTGTCAAGAGGGCTCAGGTTCTAGATATATTATGACAATAGAACCCAAGTAAATGAATTAGGTATGGAATGGGAGAGAAAAGAGGAGTCAAGGATGATCTCAAGTTCTTGGGTCTAAAGAACTGGAATGTTGGAGTGATTATTTAATAAAGTGGAAAGGCTAAGGGAGGAGCAGGTGTGGGGAAGAGACAGGAGTCTTGTTTTTGGACCTGTTAAGCTTGAGGTGCCACAAGTCGAGATGTCGAGGATGACACTGGAGGTCTCAATCTAGAGTTCAGGAGTGAAGTCAAGGATTGAGATATCCATTTGGGAGTCCATGATAGAGATGATATGTAAAGCCATGCTGGTCACTGAGACCACTGACAGCACTGAGGTTATAGAGATGAGGCAACTGCAAGTGAGATGGGAAAGAAGCTTTTGGGAGGAAGAAAGCTGGGAGAGGAAGATGTCTTGTGAGCCCCATGAAGAAAGCGTTTCCACGATGCTCCACCTGGCAAGCATGCACATTTGACTACTGGATTTTACAAAAGGAGATCACTGGTGCCTACAATGAGAACAACTACAGGGCGTGGTGGGAACAAAGGCTTGAGTGGGTTCAAGAGAGACATCCTGGAGGCAGTGAGCATTTTCAAGACCTTTTGCTAAGAAGTGAAAGGTGGCAAGGAATAAGAGTAAAATATGAGGTCATTAGAGGAAACAATTTTGGTGGGGACTGAGGGAGAGTTCAGTTTGGAACATGTTATAGTTGTGGCACCTCTTCACCTTCCAGTGGACCCGTCAAGGCGGAAGGTGTGTATGGAGTCCTGCAGCTCAAAGGAAAGCTCGTCAGCACACAGTGTCAGCATTTAAAACGAACACTCCTGGGGTGCCTGGGTGGCTCTGTCAGTAAAGCATGTGACTCTTGATCTTGGGGTTGTGAGTTCGAGCCCTCTTGGATGTGGGGATTACTTAAAAATCTTTAAAAAGTAAAATGAAATGAACACTCCTTTGCTCTACAAGATGATAAAATAGAAGCCCAAGAGCTTAAGTATTTTATTCAAGGGTCAATCTCCTACTACCCAGAATTATTCCTGTTAAATGATATTTCCTCTCATATTTCTCCTGATTATAAAGAAACCTTGCCTATTTGTGGCCTAAAGGTAATATCACCTTTGGGTCAGATATTAATCTTTGCCCAAATTTGATCTCTTTTGCCCCTTTGCAGCCATCACCAAACGGCATATGGCAGAAACCTCACTGAACTTTGATGTTTGAGTAAGAGTTGGCAAAGAGACAAAGGCTTACCAAAACGTTGCAAGAGATTTGTCAAACTTGGCTAAGTGAAACTGGACTTTTATTCCATTCCTAAATTATTATTTGTTTAGTGTATACTTCATACTTTACTCAATGAAGAAAGCAACCTCGTCTACAGCATTCACAGTTAAAAGCAATGCCTTCTCTGCATTCACATCTCCTGAAGCTGGCTGCATACTGCTGAGAATGTTTATGTGTCTTGGATGTAACCAAAGTGGAACTGACTTTCCAGTTCTAGACTATTTTACTTTCTTTTTTAATGTTTATTTATTTTGAGAGAGAGAGAGCGAGAGCGAGAGAGTGAGAGAGCATCTGCATGCATGCATGGGAGAGGGGCAGAGAGACAGTGAGAGGGAGAGAGGGAGAGAATTTCAATCCAAAACAGGCTCCATGCTGTTAGCACAGAGCGCATTTCAGGACTGGATTTCACAAACTCTGAGATCATGACCTGAGGGGAAATCAAGAGTTGGATGCTTACCTGACTGAGCTATCCAGGCACCCCTAGACTATTTTAAAATGGTAGCTGAAGAGGCCAAGAATGGTCTGAACCTGAAGTTGGATTATGAGATAATCTTAACATAAAACAAAATAGAATAGTTCATCCTAAAGTCATCTACACTCTTACTGAAGCAACAAGCTGGTGGAGATGGAAAAAGAAGAAAAAATAGTGCTAGAGTTGATGTGAAACAATGAATTTGCTGATTATTTTAAAATAAGTTGTTATTTGTGGGATATGTGGTAGATGGAGTCATAGTCTTCTTTATTAGAGATGTTCATAAACTCTGAGATGTTTAGAATGAATGTACCAACTATGACAATGGTCCTCAACTCTGGTCATATCATCTGGGAGCACAGCCTGAGGAGATATTACATGGTACTCATGTCTAGACTCCACCCCAGACTGATCAAATAAATCTTTGGCATGTGCCTGGGCATCTGTGTCTATAAAATCTGCTCAGATGATTTAAAAAAATTTTTTTAATGTTTATTTATTTTGAGAGAAAGAGAGACAGAATGCAAATGGGGGAGGAGCAGAGAGAGAGGGAGACACAGAATCCAAAGCAGGCTCCAGGCTCTGAGCTGTCAGCACAGAGCCTGACTCGGGGCTTGAACCCAAGAACCATGAGATCATGACCTGAGCCGAAGTCGGGTGCTTAACCAACAGAGCCACCCAGGCACCCCTGCCCAGATGATTTTAATTGCAGTCAGGATTGAGGCAGTGATGTTTCAGCTTTCTCCCTGGAAATAATTGGAACTAGTTGAAATAAGTATTTATCAAGTCATGAAAAGTGAAAAGAAGCCAGTGTGAAAAGGCTACCTACTATTTCATTCCAACCATGCAACATTTGGAAAAGGCAAAACTATGGAGACACTAAAAAGTATCAACAGTTTGCAGGTGGGGAGAGGGATGAGTAGACAGGGCACAGAAAATGTTTAGGGTAGGGATACTACAATGGTGGATTATTATACATTTTTCTAAACCCATAGAATGTACAACACAAAGAATGAGCCCTGATGGGAACCATGGACTTTGGATGATAATGATGTGTTAGTGTAGGTGCACTGATTGTAACACATATACTACTGTGGTACAGATGTTGTGAGGCTGTGCATGCATGGGGGCGGGCAGAGTTTATGGAGACTGTGTACTTTCCACTCAATTTCGCTGTGAATCCAAACCTGTTCTTAAAAGGTGAAGTGCATTTTTTAAAATACAGAAAGGATGAGAAAGTCTGGGAGAAATTGAGGCCGTTGTGTTCCAAGCTATGGTGGACAGTAATGATGGTCAAAACTAGCTGGTGAGAAAACCTTGGCCACATGGGCTGAGCTGACTCAATAAGCACTTCTGTTCTGTCTGTCTCTCTCTCTCTCTCTCTCTCTCTCTCTCTCTCCATGACACTAGCCGAGTGAGTTTATGTGTTCATTCAACAAAATGTGTTGACTGCCAGCTGTGTACCAGATACTATGCTGGAGCTGATGATATATGAAGAAATGTTTGGCATAAGGAAGCCTGTAGTCATCAGAGGGAATAGACAATACGTGGACAATAAGAATACTTGATAGTAAATACTTGGATAAAGTATTTCTATGAGAAATTGTTAAGCTGGGTTTGGATTGATGATTCCAGCTCTCCTGTTTGCTTTCAGATAAAGATGACTATTGATCTTCTGAAGATGAAGGCTAGAGCTGGTAGACCAAAGTTTGACGTAACTAACTACACAGGTTTCTTGAGTCACTTTTTGCTCTACTGATAAAAATCGAGTCAAATTAATTTTGACTGATTGCTAAATGTTATTTATTTTAAACTGACTTCATAGGCTTTGTATTGGTAAATATATTGTACTGCATTCTGGGAGCCCCAAAGACTGGTGCTATATTAACAGCAGATTAGAGAGGGAAATAGATTCAGACTCTGCTAATATTTCTGTGCAGTCCAACAGTCAGATGCTAGATATTATAAACTGCCACCTTATAAATTGCCAAAAAGTAAGAGAGGGAACCTAAAAATATGTATTTTTGTTATTAGGAATCCAAGATGGGAAATAAGACTTCTTTGCCTAGTCTCCTACCCCAAAATTAGGTTGCTTACCTCCCCCACTGTCTCTCAGCAGCTGGTACCCCACCCCCATCCTCCTACTTATTAGAAATAATTTTCAGCAGCTGTGTGAAGAAAGTTTTGCAGCAATTGCCAACTTCCGGGTTTGGTAGCATCTGTAAACTGTTCAAATAACTCAGTGCCAGGATTTTCCTCTTGGTGAGTGTTAAGATACCAGAAGGTCAGATCTCCTGTTTAAGCCTTAATAAAGGTCTGGTCAACGGCTCAGGACTGTCATTATCCCTTTTCTTCTAGTGGCAAGGTAATTAGGAAGAACATGTAATGGTCAATGATAGAGAAGGCCTTAGGGTAATTGAGGATTCTAAAAGCCAAGAATTTGGAGAAGTCATATATGGTATGATTATTATCTAAAATGTTTTGGAATGTTTGGTGACATCTTTTTAATGCTCATTTAGAAGAGTCCCTATCTGGGGTGTTCAGGGGTCCTGTTTCTAGTGGCTGGAGCCACGTAGTGGAAAGGAAGCCTTGTTGCTGGCAGCAAAGGTTCTTCATTAAAGCAGTGCTGGTGGTGGGCCTGATCATTCTAGTCTTTCTAGATGGCCCAAGTTCTTTAAAAAATTGTTTTATTTATTATTGAAACATAATGTATATGCAAAATACATTAAGTTATAGGTTTACAGCTTGATGCATTATCACAAAGGAAATATACCCATGAAACCAACTCTCCATCAATAAAGAGCATATTAATAGTATCCCAGAGGCTCCCTGTCAATCCCTACCTCCCCCTCCTCTCTAAAGGTAACTGCTGTCCTGGCTTCTAACACCATAGATTTGTTTGGCTTGTGTTCAACTTTAGAGAAGTGGAATTATAAAGTATTTATTCTTTGGTGTCTGGCTCCTTTTCATTCAATGTTTACGAGATTTATCCTGGTTGTTTGGTATAGCTATGGTTCATTTATTGCCATAAGTATTCTATTATATATACCATATACTATGATTTATTTATCCATTCTATCATTGATAGATATTTTAGTAATTTTCAGCTTGGGACTGTTAAAAATAATATTGCTATGAATATTTTGTGGGTCTTTTGGTGTACATGTACACGTATTTCTATTATTATATAGGTAGGAATGAAATTACTGGTTTGTAAGCCATGTATTTTGGGGAAGACAGTCCACTACGGGCCCTAAGTACCCTTGCATGTGCTTCCCCAGTTACCAGACTCCAAGCCATATCCATGTCTGATACTGAGCATTTCCTGTAGTTGATCACGTAGAAGCTATGTTGGTCATGGCAGCCACAGTGTGACTGCTGCTCACGCATCAGGGGAGGCAGAGGTGGTGGCACTGGCTTGTTTCCTGCTTGCTATAGATGGTGCGGAGCCCTGGGCCCTGTGCTCCTCAGCTGTGGTGCAACCTGCTATGTGAGTGGCTTCCATGTGGGCCCATCCTGTTGCCCAGCAGGTTTGGGAGGCATGGGAGCCGGCATCTGACGTTCCTAGTGTTTGCTGTGCTGTGACCAATAAATTATCTTGCTTTGAATGATTACATCTCAGAGTCCATTATGGCGACCATGGAATCATGGTGAGCCATCCTGCCTGTCTATCTAGGTATCTCCTTTAGGGTCTTATTACTCCTTGTTTTCCTTGACGAGAACGGGCTTTTTTTCTGACAGGGCATATTCAGCTGTAGTACGTAGTGCTAAATGGTTTCCCAAAGTAATATATGAGATTTCTTACTTTTCTCACTGAAATTTTTTAGAGGTGGCTCTAACTTGTATTTTATTGGCTATTATGTACATACTTTTATATTATCAAATAGGATGATTTTTACAGTTCTGTGGAGTATGCATTATTTCACAGATTAGGGCACTAAAGACAGAGACTTAAGGGACATTTGATTTCATACAACTCTAATAACAAGAGTCACCAGTACATATCGAAATGGCTATTTCTTACATATCAGTCCCTGTATTTGGTGCTTAATATGTGAATTATTTTATGGCAGTGCTACAAGAGATGTATCATTATTATTCTCAATGTCTAGATCAACAAATTGACTGCCATTAAACTTAAGTCACCTGCCCACAGTTATACCAACTATAAGTAGTAGAGCTGAAGTGTCAATCTAGAGTGAGTTGACCTCAAAGCCCAAATGGAAGCCAGTCATCTACATTTGTTGTCTAATCTGGTAAGTGGTAGAGACACAGCTTGAAACTACATCCTCAGAATCCTGAACTGGTACTCACGTCACTATACATGTTGCCAAAACACCTCAACCCTCACCAACAACTGCCAGCTTGTCTGAGTTGCCCTGGGGGCACACAGTTGAAAGAACAGTAAAATGACCAGTGCTCCAGCAGAAAGAATGAGAGGGGGAGGAGAATAAATGGTTTATATAATTCTTATACTAGATCGTTCAGCCTCCAGAACACAGATTGTGCACTGAATATGAAATTGCATTCAGAAGAGGAATATAAATCCTTGGAAATCTAGAAGAGTACATGTGGCTTATTTTAAAGGAAAAATTAATTTTGGTTTTTAAAGGTTACTGGTCTCATAATCATCATGTAGAGCTCTCTCTCTCCAAGGAAAGTAGCTCTAGACAGTCAGGAGGGTGTATTTGTGTGTGTTTGTAAAACTCAAGTGAAATGAATCCTGTCATGCTTTGTCATTTCACCATACCATCATGGCCTCAGTCTAGATCTGAGAGATTGATATTTTGGAGGAACAAATACACAATTCCCTTTTCATCTCCACTCACTTCTTGGCTTCTTTGCTTAGGGATGTTGACCACTCTTGGGGCTTTGCTGACTATCATAATCTAAAAGTGAAAAATGCTTTTCCTACTCACCCTCCTTTACCCCTGTGTAAGAATGTTTCTTTGGGGACATCACACTACTTCTCTAACCCTGAAAGTGATAAGGGGGAAATTAACATTCCTTCAGTTGCCATTTAAAGAAAATGATTCAAAGAGATCCTTGGGAAATTTCTTTTACATGTGTGCTCATAAAATCATCTTTAGGGCCCTGTACATTAAAAAACGCCTGTATTTCAGTGATAGTTCAGTTTCCCTTTGAATACTCACTCAAAAATGTAGCTGGGGTATTTTGGCAGAGAGCAGTGAAAGGGGTTCAAATGGATGTTCAGGGGGAAATTCAGAAATATTCCCCTGTGACCAGGAACTCTGTGATGAAATGTATCCTTATTAAGGAGGAGCCATTTCAGTTTCAACCCATATAATCCAAAGTGATTATTCCAATTGATCCCATTTACAATTGCATCAATAACCATAAAATACTTAGGAATAAACTTAAAGAGGTAAATGATCTGTATGCTGAAAACTATAGAAATATCGAGAAAGAAATTGCAGAAGACACAGAGAAATGGAAGAACATTCCATGCTGATAGATTGGAAAAACAAACATTGTTAAAATGTTGATACTACCTGAAGGAATATAATATTCAATAAAATTCCAATCAAAATAGCACTAGCATTCTTCACAGAGCCAAAACAAAATCCTAAAATTTGTATGGAAACACAAAAGACCGTAAAAAGCCAAAGGAATGTTGAAAAAGAAAACCAAAGCTGGAGGCATCACAATCCTGAACTTTTAGCCTGTATTACAAAGGTGTAATCATGAAGACAGTATGGTACTGGCACAAAAACAGACACATTGATCAATAGAATAGAATAGAGAACCCAGAAATAGACCCACAAATACATGGCCATCTCATCTTTGACAACGTGGGAAAGAGTATCTGATGGAAAAAAGATGATCTCTTTCGCAAATGGTGCTGGGAGAACTGGACACCAACATGCAGAAGAGTGAAATTGGACCACTTTCTTACATTATGCACAAAAATAAATTCAAAATAGATAAAAGACCTAAATGTGAGACAGGGAAACATAAAAATCCTAGAGGAGAAAACAGGCAGCAACCTCTTTGACCTTGGCTGCAGCAACTACTTCTTACTTGACATGTTTCTGAAGGCAAGGGAAACAAAAGCAAAAATGGACTATTGGCATTTCATCAGGATAAAAATCTTTTACATAGCAAAGGGAACAATCAGCAAAAGTAAAAGGCAACAGATGGAATGGAGAAGATATTTGCAAATGACATATTGGATAAAGGGTTAGTATCCAAAATCTATAAAGAACTTACCAAACTCAACAACCAAAAAACAATAATCCAGTAAAGAAATGGGCAGAACACATGAATAGACACTTTACCAAATAGACAAAATAGTCCAGATGGCCAACAGACACATGAAGAGATGTTTAACATCATTCATTATCAGGGAAATACAAATCAAAACCATGTTGAGAAACAATCTCACATTGGTCAGAGTGGCTAAAATTAACAACTCAGGAAACAACAGAAGTTAGGATGTGGAGAGAGGGGAACCCTCTTTCACTGCTGGTGGAATGCAAACTGATGCAGCCACTCAGGAAAACAGTTTGGAGTTTCCTCAAAAAATTAAAAATAGAATTATCCTCTGACCCAGCAATAGTGCTACTGGGGATTTATCCAAAGAATACAGGTGTGGGGTGCCTGGGTGGCTCAGTTAGTTAAGCATTGACTTCGGCTCAGGTCATGATCTCATGGTTTGTGAGTTCAAACCCCATATTAGGCTCTGTGCTGACAGATCAGAGCCTGGAGCCTGCTTCAGATTCTGTGTCTTCCTCTATCTCTGTCCACCCCCACTCATGCTCACATGTACGTACGTCCTCTCTCTCTCAAAAATAAATTAAAATTAAAAAATAAAGGATACAGGAGTGCTGATTCATAGGGGCACATGTACCTCAATGTTTATAGTAGAGCTATCAACAATAGCCAAATTTTGGAAAGTGTCTAAATGTCCACCAACTGACAAATGGATAAAGAAGATGAGTTATATATATATATATATATATATATATATATATATATATACACAATGGAGTACTACTTGATGATGGAAAAGAATGAAATCTTGCCATTTGCAACAATGTGGCTGGAACTGGAGGATATTATGCTAAGTAAAACAAATCAGTCAGAGAAAGACTTATGTCATATGATTTCACTCACATGTGGAATTTGAGAAACTTTGCAGAAGACCATAGGGGATGAGAAGGAAAAATAAGATACAAAGAAATATGGAGGCAAACCATAACAGACTCTTAAATATAGTGAACAAACTGAGGATCAATAGGGGTGGAGGGTCTGGGAAGATGGGGGAAGTGGGTAATGGGTATTGAGGAGGGCACTTGTTGGGATGAGCACTGGGTGTGTGAAATCTACTCTTGAAGCACTGTATGTTAGCTAACTTGACAATAAATAAATAAATAAATAAAAAAGATGTAATATATATACAACAGAATACTACCCAACCATAAAAAAGAATGAAATCCTGCCATTTGCAATGATACAGATGAAGCTAGAGAGTATAATACTAAGCAAAGTTGGTAAAAGAGACAAATACCACATGATATCATTCATACGTGGAGTTTAAGAAGCAAACGAACAAAAGGGGTAAAAAAAAAAGTGAGACAAACCAAGAAATAGACTCAACTATAGAGAAAAAAATGATGGTTACCAGAAGGGACTGGGGTAGGGATGGGGGAAATAGGTATTGGGGATTAAGAACTTGACTTGTCATGAGCACCAGATATTTTATGGAAGTGTTGAATCACTACATTGCCTGAAACTAATGTAACACTGTATGTTAACTAACTGGAATTGAAATAAAAATTTAAAAATTAAGAAAAAACAAAATAAATCCAATGTAAATCCAAGTGAAGGGAATATACTGCAGACCAAAAAAAAAAAAAAAAGAAGATAATTTCATAGAAGTGGAAATGATGGAGGAATATGCATCAGGGCTGAGTGGAGAGTCTTTTTTCCCTGGAATTTTTATTACAATATGGGTAAGGTCATCTCCTTTTGTAAAAGTAAAAGAGGTGTAAATGTCAGTCCAAGGATATATGGGGCTAGAAACTAAGCATTTTTAGATTCTGAAAGATGTTCCAAATCAGTCATGAGTTTGAATGGATCAGCAAGATGTGGTCAGAAAAATGTCTTGCATTTTGATATCATATACTGCTTCTTTCAGTACAATAAAACAATTAAGGTAATAATAATTGGCCCCTTATTCCCCTGGGTATTAAAAGGAAAAGACTTATGAGAAGCAGTTTCTTTGGATCTAATGTAAGAGTCCTGGGGTGGAGGGGTCCTCTTCTGAGATGTGCATGTGTCTGCAGACCCTAAATGGAGTGAATCCTCCCAAAGTAAGCAGTCTGTCCCATCCATTGTTTTATTTTCCTTTTCAATAGACCCTCACTTGGCACTGTATGGGACTTGAGAAGGATTTCTGATTAAAGACCTAGTATCCATAAAAGAAAAATTTAATTGTGCATATTGACGTCTTGAGCTAATTATCTTTTATGATGCACATAAAATCAGGTCATGCCTCTCTTTTTAGCAGACTCAGGGAAGAAAGATCTCTCTAATGGAAGGATCTAGGTTAGGAAGAAAAGCAGGTGTTCTCAGAGTGTGTGCTGTGAGCGCAGGCAGGTCACAGCTGCTGGAGATGTTCAGAGGGGGAGAGACCAGTGCCCAGCACTGGCACGTGGAGAGGGATGCACACTCTTCAGACGATGCCAGTGTGCAAGCCGTCAGGAGCCACTCCACTTACAAAATAGAAAGGCTAAGCACAGGTATGGGAAGAAGAAATGACCACTGTATTAGGGATAAAAATTCACCGGGATAGGCAGGGGAAGCTTTTGGGTCAAGAGAAGAGGTGCGGATGTGGCCGAGAGGTGAATCCCACCATAGAGATGCAGGTGGGTGCTCTCCAGTTTCTGGCAGTGTTCCACCCAGTTCCAGAGCTTTATAAGTCATCCTTCTCCCACTGCCCACATGGCATCTACACAGGAGACTCCCCTGGCATCAAAATCTCAGTACACCGCAACCTGCTCTCATGTGCATGCTTTGCATTTGCTTCTTTCTCCTGCTAGTCCACCGCTGGTGAGTGACTAAGCCTTCCAGATCTGGCTTCTGCAGTGTGTCCCAAATATCTATCTGCATTGACCCCTCTCATTCTGTCCTTATCTCAAGATCTAGACCTTGGTGGGGTTCTCTGTTTGGTCTCCCTTTCTCTCTCCTCACTGAAGGATTCATCTCAAAGGTAATGCAATCAACCTTTCCCATGATGCCAAAACCTTCACTGGTTTATATCATCTAGCAAGTCAAGCTCATACTCACTAGAGCTCATCCAAGCCTCTGGGATCAGGCCTAAGTATTCTTCGAGGCGTTCAGCCCTGCTGCTCTGCTATATACCATGCAAATTAAACCAGATGGTCTTCCATTGTGCCCGGTGTATCCTTTGTTCACACTGTCCCTTCTTTGCTAGTCACTATTCTATCTATTCTTTAAGACCCAGTTTAAATCCAATGTCTACCAGGAAGCTTGCTCTGATGCAAATGGAATGAGGTTATCTTTTGTCTCTTCAACATCTTTAATAGGATATTACTTGGAGGAGTGAGTGCACACTTTCTTTATTAAAGCTGTATGTTTCTCTTCTCTTATGGGCAATGCCAAAGGCTTACGCAAATCTTTTAAATTACAAAGAGTGTATATGTTCATATAAGAACAAATTAATAACTGGAAAGTGTAAAAATCAAAATTATCCTCTCACACTTTAATTATACTCTCTTAAGGATAACTTATTATTTATTATACACCTATATTCATTTCTTATTGCTGCTGTAACAAGTGAGTACCAGTTTAGTGCATTATTATTATCTTACAGTTGTGGAGGTCAGGGGTATGAAACAGATCTCACTGGACTAAGATCAAGAAGTCAGCAGGTGGTTTCCTTCTAGAAGTTCTACTGGAGAATCTGTTTCCTGGTGTCTAAGGGTGGCATTGTTCTTTGACTCATGGCCCCTTCTGCCATCTTCAAAGCCAGGAATGGCCAGTTGAGTCTTTTGCAGGCTCCATCCCTCTGATTCTAATACTGACTCTCTTGCTCCCTCTTTCACTTATTAAAGACCCTTATCAATACATTGAGCCTATCCTGATAATCTGGGATAATGTCCCTGTTTTAAGGTCAGCTGATTGATAACCTAAATTCTTACTTGCCATATAGCAACATATTCACAGGTTCTGGGATTAGGATATGGACATTTCTGGGGTTTATTGCTCTGTTTACCACAAGATCCTTCTATATGTATTTTTATCTATTTTATATCCACATGTTAATATATTATGGAGAAATACTTATTTTTAATATGTGATTTTAAAGTGTCATATGCCATACATATCTGATATATATCATTATTTTTTAAATTATCTTATATACTTTTTATGTCCATTCACTATTTTTAATGGCTGTCTAGTATTCCATGGAATAAATGTTTCATAGTTATTGAAAAATTATTCTATTAGTGGACATTTAAGCAGCTTTCAATTTTTTACCTTTGCAAGTATATGTTTGTGCTTTTAGGTAAGACCCATAAGTGGATCTGCTGGGAGCAGAGGATATATGTGTATTTCAAAGGACATTTTATTTTATTTTTTTATAATAGTTTATTGTCAAATTGGTTTCCATATAACACCCAGTGCTTCTCTCCACAAGTGCCCCCCACCATGACCATCACCCCCTCCCTTCCTCCCCCTCCCCTTTCAGTCCATGGTCAAAGAACATTTTAAAAGTTTAAAATACATTTGCCTACTACATGTCATTAAATAAAGTCAAAATTTTAAAACAGATTGTGTTCAAATTTTTATAAATTTGACAAATACACATCTTTTCTTTTTTGGACTAATTGATTCAACTACTACTCATCTGTGTGCAAGACATACATCGTGTACCTTGATTTAATGATAACACAGTTATCCTTCTTGTTCCTATTACTTCCTTATTATGCTTAGAATCTATATATCCTAAGATGTCCATGATAACTATCTTGGTTTGAAGGTACAAAGGATGCCTTAAGAATTGTTAAAATTCACTTTTGCTTCATGATTTTAAGTTTGAAATATTAGGTCAATCCAATTGCACTGGATTAGTCATCGGGGAGGGACTTCACTGGTGTTTATGGCACATGCATCAGGATAGCTTGGGGGAATGTGGCCGAAGACTCGGAATGCCTTTAGTATGGCCTACCACGTTTTCATGAAAGAAGAAAGCGTTGTCAGTGAAGAAAGCATTGTCAGTGACTCGTGAAGGTCCACCGAATCTTGCCCCTCTTGTTTTTGTTAAGCTAGTTCTGTAGCAACTTTGCCACTGTAAAGTGGCCTCTAATCTAGGATGCTAAGCAAGTCTGGAAACTTAGCTTATGTTGTACAAGTGTTGAGGTGACAAGGAAATGAATCCCTTCAGAATGAAGAGAACTTTATGTTAAATAATCCAAAAGTTAAAATCTCAACAAAATCATTGGCAATGTTTTTATTCTACTGATAAACTATTATATCTCTCTACAGACCTTTGGTGTACTATTCACCTTTGTTTTTCTGAACAAAAGCATGACTAAACTCTTTTTCAAACTTACATTTAAATTTATTTTAAAATGTATTTGAGTGCAGTTACTGTGGCTTTTCTTATTTTTAAAAAATTGTATATTTTAATCCCAGTTCAAAAATGGTATCCTGTTATTCAGGTAGATTGCAGGATGTAAGATCAATATACACCTATCAGTTAGGTTTCTATATAGCAGCAATGAACAAACCAAAAATTAAGAAAAATCTATTTATAATAGCATTAAGAAAATCAGATATTTAGTACTGTATTTAACAAAAGAAGTATAAAACTTAAACTCTGAAATCACAAACTACAAAATTGTTAAAGAAACTAAAGAAGACCGAAATAAATGGAAAGACATTCCATGGCTATGGATTGATAGACAATATTGTTAAGATGGCAAAACTCCACAAATTAATCTGCAGATTCAGTGAAATCTCTTTCAAAGTCCAAGCTAGTTTTACAAAAATTGACAAGTGGATCTTAAAATTCCTATGAAAATTCAAGGGATCAGACAAAAGAACAGAGTTGGAAAATTCACAATTGCCAGTTTCAAAACTTATACAAAGCCATAATAATGAAGACAGCAATAAAAAAATATAGATAAATTGGATTTATAAAATTAAAAACTTTTGCAATTTTAAGGATGCCATCAAGAAAATAAAAAGATGGGGTGCCCGGATGCTTCAGTAAGTTAAGGATCCAACTCTTGATACTGTCATAGGTCATGACCTCATGGTTCGTGGGATTGAGCCCTGCACTGGGCTCTGCACTGACAGTGTGGAACCTGCATGGGAATCTCTCTCTCTCCCTTACTCTCTGCTTCTCCTCCCTCAAAATAAATAAATAAGCATTAAAAAAAAGAAAATTAAAGGACAACCCATAAAATGCGATAAAAACTTTTGTATATCATATCTCTGCTTGTATCTAGACTTGTATCTAGAATACATAAAGAACTTGTACCACCCAATAATAAAAAGACAACCCAATTAAAAATGGGTAAAGGTCCTGAATAGACCTTTCTCCAAAGAAGATATACATGTGACCAATAATCAGATGAAAAGATGCTCAGTATGATTAGTTCTCAGGGGGATGCAAATCAAAATCACAGTGAAATATCACTTCACCTACTAGGATGGCTATAATCAACAATATAGATAATAATTAGTGTTGGTTAGGATGTGTAGAAATTAGAACCTTCATATATACCTGGTGGGAATGTAAAATGGTACAACGATTTTTAAAATTTATTTATTTATTTATTTATTTATTTATTTATTTATTTATTTAGGAGAGAGAGAGAGAGAGAGAGAGTGCAAGCGCAAGAGGAGAGGGACAGATGGAGAGCAGAAGAATCTTAGGCAGGCTCTATGCCCAGCACAGAGCCTGATGTGAGGCTCAATCTCACCATCATGCGATTATGACATGAACCTAAATCAAGAGTACTATGCTTCCCTGGCTGAGCCACCCCAGAGCCACAGGTGCTCTCGGGGTCCCAGGTACCCAGTTTGGCGGTTCCTCAAAAGGTTAAACATAAAGTTACCATATGACCCAGGTTTTCTCCTCCTAGGTGTATAGCCAGGAGAAATGAAAATGTATGCTTGCATAAAAACTTGTACACAAATGTTCATGGTAGCATTATTCATAATAGCAAAACATGGAAATAATTCAAATGTCTATTAACTGATGAATGCATAAATAAAATGTGGTATGTTGACACAGAGGGATATTATTGAGCCATAAAAAGAAACGGCATACTAATAATATGCTGCAACATGGATTAACCTTAAAACATGCCACATGAAAGAAGTCAATCACAAAGGACACATACAATAATGTCCAGAATAGGCAAGTCCATAGAGACAGAAGGTAGACTGGGGGTTGTGTAGGGCTGGAGAAGGAACTAGGAAATGAAGCATCGCCGCTAATAGGCATGGGCTTTTAAGGATAATAAAATTGTTCTAAACTTGTTTGTCATGGTGGTTGTACAACTGTGAATGTACTGAAAACCAGTCTTATATATTTAAAACTGGTGAATTGTATATGTACATTTCATCTCAGTAAAGCTTTTATAAGGAAATTAATATCTTTTTGAAGGTGCATACTTGTATTCATACATACATGTTTGTATTGACATAAGGCTCTTCCCTTCCTGTGGACCCCAATGCAATTTCTGGAAGAAGTGGTGATGGGAATGGAGGTGGGAGTACTATGTGTTCCCTTATGTAAAATGGATGATTCAAGCACTGAGCTAAGGTTGATTTCTGCCTTGACTCCTGCCTGGCGGGCTTATATCTTTCTGTATATAGATCTTGGATATCCAACAAAAACCTAATCTTAAAATTTTGAGTATGTAGTCTTTAATCCACAACCAGAGTCATCTCCAAAGACTAGACTGGAAAGAAATATACTGTGTATGTATGTTTGCACACACGTGTGTAAGGTGTAGATTAAAGGAGAAGTACCAGCCCTCCAAACCACAGTGTGTCTCTGGGCACCACACCTTGGGATTCCTGGAAATGTCTTGTTCAACATTTAAGGCATGAGAATAAGACGTCCACCTGGGCTGCTTCTTCCTCCGTTACCCCTCAACTCCCCTGCCGCCAGCAGCAACCTAGGTCCATGGAATTCTGCTTCTTTTCCCTGGTTTTCTAACAGTGTTTGTTCCCCATTTTCTTCTTCTTTTTTTTCCTCAAGCTGTTACAGTCTCAGGAGAGATTTGGATCTTGCTCTGTGTGTGTGTGTTTTCTTTCTTTTTTTTTAAATCCTAGAGATTCTATTTTTGCTCATCAGTTCAGGTGTCCAAAGGATGAAGACATTTTCTTCCAATCAACAGCAAGCCACCCACAGTGTCAGTGTGTTCTGTGATTAGGACTCTAATGACAGGCCCCACTCCTGCCCAGCTCCGGCGCCCCCACGTTGTGCTTCAGGGCGCCCACACAGGCTGCAGCTGACAAGGAAAATGTGCAGAGCTGGGGCCAGACCCGGAGCCAGAGCACTGTGCCAGAGCTGAGGGGAAGGGCCACTCTGGAAATCTTTCCTTGTTACAAACTAAGTTCAGACAGTGAGCTCTGGAAGTGTTCTACAATCCAGGTTCTCAGCCAGGCCTGTAAGCTCGTGACAGGGGCTCTGCCAGCCTTCCTGGACTCATGGCCAATCACTGGCGCTCCTGGCTTCTTGCCGCCCCCCTGCCCTTTCTCAGTTCCGTGTATGGGAAGCCCACACTTCTGTCTCAAGGCCTTCTCCAGATTTGTAAAATGAATCCCAATCTCCCACTCCCTTTTTAAACTATCTACCTCAATTCATGGACTGAGAAAATAATGACCATGTTGCCTCTCATGTTCTTAATGATCTGTGCAGCCATTATGTATTCATTTTATTTATGTCCAGAAATGTCCCCTCACTGATGTAAGTCATACTGAATAAGAGGCTGTGTTAGTTTCCTATGGCTGCTCTAACAAGTTACCACAGACTTAGTGGCTCAAAAAACCCACAAATTTAGAATTCATGCCCAGTAAATCAGCCTTAATTTTAAAAAAATGCTAAGGAAGGTTTTCAGAAAGAAAGGATAAGGGAAAATCAGAATCTTAATTCATTAAGAACAACTAAATGGTAAAAATCTGGTTAAAAAGACTTTAAAAATATTTTACCTGTTAGGCTCCTTTAAATATGTAAGTTGTTGAAAGCAAATGTAGGCTCATTTAATAGTTTTTAGTGTATGAAATTAGGATTTTTTAGTGTATGAAAATATAATATAAATATAATATACATTTATAATTGGGAAGTCCAAAGTGGGTTTTAGGGGCCACAGTCAAGGTATTGGTGGGGCTGAGTTGCCTATTGCCCATGGATGCATTAGAGGAAAATCTGATTCTTTGCCTTTTCACTATCTACAGGCAGTCTGTATTCCTTGGTCTATGGCCCCTTTCCCCATCTTCAAAGTCCACAAGGTAGCATTCAATCTCTTCTCTCTCTGACCTCTGTTTCTATTGACATCTTCTTTTGTTGTTGTTGTTGTTGTTATTGTTGCTGTTTTTTTTTTCTTAATTTTAAGAAGCAAGAGAGCATAAACAGGGAAGAGGGGCAGAGGGAGAGAGAGAGAGAGAGAGAGAGAGAGAGAGAGAGAGAATCTTAAGCAGTCTCCACACTCAGTCTGGAGCCCAACATGCGGCTCCATCCCACGATCTTGGGGTCATGACCTGAGCCTAAATCCAGAGTCGGACGCTTATCTGAATGAGCCACTCAGATGCCCCAACATCTTTGACTCTGATCCTGCTGCATCCCTTTTTATAAGATCCCTTGTGATTACATTTTTGTCTCAAGATCAGCAACTTAATCCCATTTGCAAAGTCCCCTTTGCCATGTAAGGTCACAATCATAGGATCTAGGGATTAGGACATGAACATCGTTGGGGTCACTCTACTACTTTCCACAGAGGTTATAACTGAGATGGTTCCAGTGCATTATTTTGGGCCAAATGCTTCCATTTGACTTTTATGATGATGACTAGGGTGGTTGCATATTTAATACTAGATAATAAAAAATAGAGACAAACCCAGAAGGAATATTCAGAATGTATCTCAGTACTGATTCTCAGATATAGGAAGCTTTACTTACATCTGACAGGTTTTTAGTGGGATGACAGAGACCCGGTATTACTGAGGTTTGATATGTTATACAAAAGTTGACCTCATAGAAAAGTAGAGCATAAAGGTTACTCATCAGCTAAAAGATTTTAGAATGGTGTGTGTGTGTTAAAATATGCTAAAATGTTTAATGAGAATGCATCAGTACAAATTACAAAGAGGTAGATGTATTCAGTGAGTAAATATTTTTCTTAAAAAATTTTTTAAGCTTATTTATTTATTTTGAGAGAGAGAGAGCAAGCAGGGGAGGGGCAGAAAGAGAGGGAGAGAATCCCAGGCACAGAGCCTGACAGGGCTTGAACTCACAATCCATGAGATCATGACCTGACCTGAAACCAAGAGTCAGATCTTTAACCAACTGAACCACCCTGGCACCCCATGAGTAAATCCCTTTCTGGTGACAAGTGTCCTCAGCAGAGAAGGCTACCAGTGGTTTGTGTGCCACCAAACTGGAGAAATTTAAGGAAAGGTTTGGACTAACTGCTGCATGCCAACAGGACACCCTCAGACGTTAACTGGGCCTGAGCCGAAGGAGGGTCTTAGCATTTGAGGAATCTGCCATCATAGGTGAGAACTTGAGGCCCTCGTTGAACAAAGACCAAGCCTTTTAAGTGTTCCTTAAAAATGAGCTATGTTAATGGACAATGTGAGTAATTTAAGACCGTTTTCATTTGTAAAATGAAACTTTGCAGGCACTGCATAATTTTCACAAAACAAGGCATTGAGTTCAAGAAGTTTTTGGGTGACTTACCAAACTTAATGTTAAACTTCATATTAATGATGAGCTCTGGCTTCTAGGTTAAGGCTAACATATAGTGGCAAAATAGGCACAGAAAAACAAACACTCCATGATCTGTCTTACATATGAACTCTAAAGTCGGCTCATAGAAGTGGAGAGTAGCAGGGGTGGGAGTGAGGAAATGGAGAGATGTTGATCAAAGAGTGCAAATTTGCAGTTATATAGGATGAACAAGTCTAGAGAGCTAATGTACAGCATGATGATTATGGTTAGTAACAATGTTCTGAAACAGAAATATGCTAAAAGTAGATTTCAGGTGATCTCACCACAAAATAATGGCAAGTAGGCGAGGAGGTAATATATTAATTAGCTCAAGTGTATCAGTCATTTCCCTCAGCCCATGTATATCAAATCATCATGTTGTATGCCTTAAACATACAATTTTCATAAAAAAAAAGAGTAAATTCATGTACTTCAAAGGGAAAGCAACTTAAAAGAGATTTCATGGAGTGTATCATTTGCCTTTTCGCATCGTTGTAAATGGAAATGGCTATTATAATATCGCGGATTTTGAGACAAAAATTAGAGAGTTAACTTTGGTTGTTTATGCCACAAGCGAGGTAATGAGCATTGTGAGATGATTTATATTTCTAAAACAAAGTTTAGGAAAATGTTAATGATAATCAAAATAGGAACGTCACAGGATGGCTTTGTCTTTTTTTTTTTTTTTGGCAGAGACATATTGTCACATTAAATAAACAAGAGGAAAATGAGCTTATATTAACACGGTGAATTTCCTTGTGATTTCACTGTGCTTAGTATTATTAACAGGTGAATCATGAGAATAGAGCATTGTTATGAGGACAGTGGGAACTTCTCTATCTTCTGGGAGGTTTTTCTATTCTCACCGGGCTTCATTTTTCCTGAAGAATTAATGGAAAAAATCACTCAAATGTTTGTGCTTTTTTTGACTCCAAAATGTTGTCAGAAATAATCCACTCTTTAAGGGGCAGGGAAAGGAAGGATGTGTGGACATTGCTAAGGGTTTCCAGAACTCTCTTTCTTTATCTGAAGCATGAGAATTGGACTAGGGATAATTCCTCACTAAAATTGTATCGTTTCAGACAAAGACGATAATATGTGCGGAGGAGGCCAGGGAGAAACCTCTTAAAAGATGAGAATAGATGAATCTAAAGCAAAAAAGGAAGTTGAATGTTTCAGCCTCACCTTCCCCCTTAATCTTCTCAATCCTTGCTACTTTGGGAAAGGGGCTTATCACGGGGCTCTACCTTCAGAGGCAGAGACAAAGGAAAAGTGACTTTTTTCTTTCCTGCGAACATATTTCAAACCTATAAGATACTAAAACTAATTTCTACTTGTACAACACCTTATGAGGTTTGCAAACAGCTATAATTAGGTTGATTCGGCAAATTTCGGCTTTGAGAAAGTGAGTTTTCAAAGTCCTCATACTGTGGCGGCCTCCTCTGGCCCTCAGCGTTGCTTCTCAGCTGTCATCCTATGGGTTGGCTCGGCAATCCCACCACTATCATTCTAGAACTACTTTTGCCACATTGTGTAGCCATTCCAAAAGGTACCTACAAACCCCATTTAAGCACCTGGAGAAATGGTTCTGAATCAATGTTTAACTGAAAAACAGAACACTAACTTATTTGTTATTATTATAACTCCTGAAAAAATGCCTGCCTACAGACAAAACATTAAAAGACCTGCTAACCAAGAACAACAAAACCACCCCTGTGATGTGGTGATAGTATAGCAACTTGTTTCCATTTTCAAAAATCTTTTATTATTTTTAATGTTTATTTATTTATTTTTCAGGAGAGGATGGTGAGAGAGAGACAGGGAGAGAGAGAGAGAATCTCAAGCAGGCCCCACACTGTGAGCTCTGAGCCTGCCGCGGGGCTTGATCTCATGAACTGTGAGATCACAAACTGAGCCCAAATCAAGAGTCGGTCACTTAACTGACTGAGCCACCCAGGCGCTCCTCAAAAATATTTTAATATTTCAGCAGATACATTTATTGTTTCATTCACACAAGAATTAACTTAGTACCTACTGTGGGGTAACACCTACATGCTAGTCACTGAAGAAACAGATGGGTAGGAGAGTCCTGGCTACCAGTCTAGTCCTAGCTCTTAGCTATAGTGGGGAGGGTGACGTGCAGACAAAGAGTCACAACACAGTGAGATAAATCCTGTAGCAAAAGCTTTAAGGAAGGATCTGATGGGGGCGCCCGGGTGGCTCAGTCCTTTAAGAGACTGACTTCGGCTCAGGTCATGATCTCACAGTTCGTGGGTTTGAGTCCCACGTTGGGCTCTGTGCTGACAGCTCAGAACCTGGAGCCTGCTTCAGATTTTGTGTCTCCCCCTTTCTCTACCCCTACCATGCTCATGCTCATGCTCTGTCTCTCTCTGTCTCTCAATAATAAATAAACATTAAAAAATAAAAAAAAGAAGGATCTGATGAAGAAGAGAATTTATTAGAGAAATATTTAGGAGACATAATTAACAGATATTTATAACCTACTAAAATAGAAACTGTCACAAAGAGAGGTGGCAAAGAGGAGCCTGAGTGTATAACTCAGGCAGGCTGTGGATGGACATGCCATTCACTGAGATAGGAAGCAAAGATCAGAACATATGCAGGGGTCTGGGAGGTTGAAAACTTCAATACTGAATTGCCAACAAGTCATTCAGAGGCAGCTGGAAACTTCTACAAGTTGTAGGCCAAAGACGTAGGCTTGAAAGTTAAAACCAAAGACAATGGGCAAATCTGCAAATGCAACTGAGATTGTCTAAAAGGGGCACTGAGTGAGAAGAGACAACAAACAATGGAGAGGCATAGGGCAGTAACTGAAGGGACGGGGAAGAGAGGGAGCCTCTGGAAGACACTGAGAGGGAATGCTGTGATGTTTAGGAGAGAAAAGAGAGAGGGGTGTCACTTAGGCCAACAGAAGAGTTTCAAGATCATGGTCAACAGTATAAAATATTATAGATGCGTCAGAAAGGAGAACTCAGAAATGTACCTTGCCTATAGCATTTGGGAAGATGTGAGTGATCTCAAGAGTGATGAGGATTGAAGAGTTAAAGACAAATACAAAAGAGGTGACATAGTGTCACACTAAGAGATAAAAATAGGTTTGAATGAATAAAAAAATAAGAAGGAAATATCAGAATTTAGGTACTCTACTAAGGTAACTGGAAATAATATTTTTAATTGTCAGAAACTGAATCTTGGAAACTATTATAAACAGTAAGCCTAGTACCTAAGTTATTTCAGAGTCAAAGAAGATTCTTTTAGCCAAATATGGGCAAATGTTGATAAGTTCCTCATGGCTTTCAAATGTCCACTAAATATGTCTGGTTTTTAGTTTGGGGAAATGCCTTTGGCCCCGAAATTATATGTTAGAATCAGCAGGACAATTTAAAAACTCTAAGCCTCCAAAGATGTTTTAGAATGAACTTCCTTCTCTTTGTTTAGTTGTAAAGCAAGCAGGTGCCTGGGTAAATGGTGCCACTTCTTTGGACAGTTTCAAAACCTCCCTGGGTCTTTGTTTCTTTGGTCTCTAAAATGAGGAAGTTGATTAGATTGTGATTATTCTCTAGCTTTTTCAGGAAAAGCAAGAAGCAGACGATAGATTTAAATGAAAAAAGTATACTTGCTTGCATTTCTTTAAAGATGTTGTGTCCTTGACAGAATTTGGAAAGGGGATCTGGGGCGAAAGAAGGAATTGTGAATTGGACGCTAAGTTTTTGGCATTGGGGAGGCAAGTAAGTTCTCCTCTGAAGGAATCATTGTGAGGGTAGCTGGCAGGGCTTAAACATATGTCACAGGGGCTTGGTAGATTTATGTGCTTCTCAAGGAGGCCCCTGAACTGCTTTCAGTGTGAGATAAATCACTGTCACTTTGCAGACAGGCACAGACAAACATGGAAGATACTTTTGCCTCATTAAAACAAAAGGCCCAACTGGGCTTCTGCAGATGTGGTTTCTGCCTCTTAGAAATGACAGAATCAATTAGTGGAGGTTCACCGCAATGGTAAGCCATGGGCATGGCTTTTGGGCGGAGGCAATAAAGACCTGTCAACTCTGATGACGCCTCTGGAGAACAGGTGGGGAATAGGTGGCAATATATGAAAAATGATATCCCTTGGAAAAGTAGGTACAGGCATTATAATAACGTACCTGACAAGCACCTTATCTTATAGCAACTTTACAAGGCATAATGATAATTACTAGTCAAAATTGGCTCAGTATAGGAGAGCAGTACTCGCTAGAAATCAGCATAGATGGGAAAGCCACGAAGAACAGCCTTTTTCTTTTCATAATTTCATACACATTTGTACTACAATGGGGTCGGAAAACGCAAAGTGGCTCATAAGAACCACAGGCTGTAGATTCATAATGCTGGCTTGAATCGAGAGCTGTCAAATTTAGTCTGTGTTGCATGATGCCGTCCATTGAAGCAAGGTGATAAATGCATGCACACATTTTGTGGGTGAAGTAGGAGGTGGTGGTGGATATCGACAGAAACCTTATTCGTACACAAACACACAGAATATTGATAATGCCAATGACAGTCATTGTGTAATATACGATATTCCACATAAATGGCCATGTATTTTATATGAATTGCAACATATTTTCCTGGAAAGTATAAGAATCTCAGCATTTTAAAGCCTATTGCTCAGAGTGAAAAATTAAAATGAAACATGATTAAAATGGAAAATAGGTAATTTATCATTTTTAATGGCAAAGCAATGTGTCAGTTCCTGACTATTCCCACCTCCTGATGGAGAACCCTCTACCTTAGCTGGCTAGAGCTCTAACTCAATCTATATCCAACCTGACAGCACCTGACCCCAGGAGCCCATGCCCCAGTGTGTGACAGGCTGGCCCTGGGTACCCGTGGGTCTGCAGAGTAGCAGTCTTCTTCCCTAGGCCAAGCTGTGGGTACTTAAGACATTCCGATGGGACATTCTGCCTTGGTTTTCTACTGATCTCTTTGATGGAGATTCTGACCTCTCACCTCCCTCCTTTCCCCCTCCACCCTGGACGTGGGACCCCAAGCTCTGAAATTCACTCCCTGGCCCAGCATCCACTGCAGACCAGAGGAACAGGGTGATTCCAGTGACCTGACAGCATGTGTCACCGCTGCTTGAAGGTGGTCTGGCCTCACCTCACCACACAGACCAGATTCCTTGGGCGCTGGTGTCAGCCCAGATTGAGCTGGGTTTGGCTGAACTGCTAGGATGATGTGTGGATCCCGCTGATGCACCTCCCCGGTCCTTTTGTTCCTGCCTGACCCCCTCGTTGCCAGCTCCCCGTAAGCCAATGGGCCTCTGGAGCCTCAGGCTTCCTTACTAGGTGACCAGAGGGGCCACATATTGCAACTCAGAAATGTGGCCCCGTACCTGTGGAACAAGCTGGGACCAATGAGAGACCAGGACTGGAAGGGACTAGCAGATAAACTGCTTGTCTTTCTCTTTCTGATGGTCTCTTCCGGCCTGAGGGGGTTCCATAGCCTCCCCAGCAATGTCCCAGGTAAGCACATGCCGGCTAGGTTTTCCCACAAATCCCTGGCCAGCCTGGTACTGTCTCACCTTGTGTTTGCTTTGCTTCCTTCCCAGCTTCACACCCTCCCTCCCTATCAGCCGTCCTCCTCCTGTCATAGGGCTTGTGGAAGCTTTACCTCAGGTTTCATTTGTGGGGAACTGGGTTAAGATGTACAAGGTGATTTAGTCAGCGAGACACCCTTGCAAAAGAACCAGCGGTCAAGTCTTGACTCCACCCATTTGGAACTTCTCTGATCCCTGCTGCTCTGCCATGGAGGGTCGAGCCTGTCTCACACCTGTTGCCAGGTGGGTTATGGTAAAAATGAGCAGATTCTTAGATATTTTGGTAATTGTTCCATGAAGTTATGTTCTTTGGAAACTGGACTAAGGGGAATAGACTTTGGCTTGATATTTCTAATTTTTAGCAGCCCAAAACAAAACGGGTCCTTTTAGGAGTGGTGACTTGGTGGCATTCTGGTGAAGGAGCTCAGCCTTGGGCCAGTGACTGAGCTTGGGAAGATAGTAAGAAAAAGTGAGGCATAGCCTTGATTTTCCATGAGGACCTATTTTGTAAAAAAAATTATTACGGCATTTATAATTTTCTTAAATAATTATTGGTTTGCATTTTTATTATTTAAAAATTTTTAAATGTTTTTTATTTATTTTTGAGAGACAGAGAGAGACAGTGTGAACAGGGGAGGATCAGAGAGAGAGAGAGAGAGAGAGAGAGAGAGAGAGAGAGAGAGACAGAATCTGAAGCAGAGGCTCTGAACAGAGCCTGACGCGGGGCTCGAAGCCATAAACCATGAGATCATGATCTGAGCTGAAGCTGGATGCTTACCCGACTGAGCCACCCAGGTGCCCCTGGTTTGTGTTTTTAAAAGTGCCTATGTTTTACTTACATACTCCAAGGGCAATCTTGTGAAATAAAGGCATGAGTGAAACCCCATTAAAACCCTCTTTGGGGACTGTCCCCACTCTTTGCTAGCGGTGGAGATGTCTTCGCCTCCACCTGCCACCAGCGGGCTCCGGGAGGTCACCAGCACTGCGTGTAAGGTGGCCAGCACACACGAGCATTGTTCGGGGGAGGGTATTACAGCTTCATCTGCTCCTCTGGACGTCTTATGACCTAAAGCCTCAACCCTTGGCCTTGATTTAAAAAAAATCTTTTAAATTTACTTGATAAAAAAGAAAATCCTCGAAACATTCATCTCTCCTGAAGGGAAGCACTTGTCATACTCATCATGTCTCCTGACCTGAGTCAGGGCAAAGGTGCATGGCCAGTACATGTCTTTTTGGATTTCTGATTCGTTTTATCCATTTAAATATGCAGAAAGAAGCTTCCTTCCATCCCTCCTCCCAAATCCTCCTCTCACAGTCCCTACTCCACCTCTACCCCGAGGCCAGAAGCCTTGCCCCAGCGCTTCCTTCCAATCCCCACCTGATCCCCACTGGCTGTGCTTTCAGAAGAGATCCAGCGTCTGGGCACTGCCTCCACATGCTGCCCCATCCACATCCTTGTTACTGCTCTCCCCATAGCTTTCCCCGCCATCCTTGCTCCCTGTTCATGTCTTTTCAAAAAAGCAGCCAGAGAAATTCTCTGAAGAGGCCACTCCTCTCCTTAAAGCTTCCTGATATCTCCCTATCTCCCTGGATAAAATCCAAAGTGTTCTGCAGGTCTGTTGTTAGTCTGGTTCCATTCCCTCTGGGACCCTGTCACCACTCTGCTCTGTGCACAGGCTCTCCTGCTGCGTCTCAAACATACCAGGTGCACCCCAGGAACTTTGCACTTACTGCTCCCTGCCTGACTCCTTCTCCCTCCGATGGCTACAGACCTTACTCCTCATCTCCTTCAAGTCTTTACCCAAATATCCCTTCTCACTGTGGCCTTTCAGGTTTCCTCTGCCTGAAAGATACCTCCCTTGGCTTAATTGTTTCCTTCCCAGCACTTATTCCCATCTGACCTGGCCTGGACTTATCTATGTTATCTATTTTTGTCTACTTTACTACAATGCACGCTCCATGGGATTGCTATCTATTTTATTTCCTGCGGTATTTACGGCGCCTACAATAGTTTCTGGTACTCAGCTAGTACTAAGTACTTGCACTAAGTACTTGCTGAATAGTTGAAAAAATGAACAAACAACTGTGTGCCATGTGTACACACCTTTTCCTTCCTCCTTTGAATGGTAGGGTGTGGCTGACTAGGTCCCAGGTGACCTATTATTACTCTTTACTCTCATACACCCCTTCTCTGGCTCCTCCTTTAATTCTCCTCTAACCATGACAGCATAGAAGGCAGGTCCGGGGCCAGCAATAATACAGGACATAATATATAAATAAGTGACTCCGTGTAGTTGACAACATACATTATTGGCACGGACACATTTTTTCTTTTTTTTTTTGAGAGAGAGTGTGTAAATGAGTGAGGGGCAGAGAAAGAGAGAAAGAGAGAGAGAGAGAGAGAGAGAGAGAGAGAGAGAGAGAGAAGCAGGGCTCACCAGGGGCTTATGTTGTTTACCTGAAGTGGGGTTCGAGCTCTCCTGAAGCACGACCTGAACTCATGAATTATGAAATCATGACCTGAGCCAAAGTCAGATGCTTAACCACTGAGCCACCCAGGCGCCAGATGCATTTTTTCTGACTTCAGAACTCTCCCTGTTAAAAACTGTGCTCCCAATACCTTGCTGAACATGACTACGGCAATGAGAAGTGATGCCCGAAGAGGAGCCCGTGAATAACCGAACCAGGATGTTCCCCATTTGGCACTTGCATTATGTTAAGTGTAGAACGTTCCACTATGTGTGAAGCGAGCTTCGCGCACCTGGGGATTTTGTGTGGGGCAGAAAAGGCTGACATAGAACAATGAGGCGGAATCATCCATGTGGGCTCACACATGGCCGCTGAGGCATGCTTTGGCCTGCTGCCTCCCAGAGGGCAGATTGCAAAAACTGGCACGGACTCCACTTAATTATCAAGGTAGCTGCATGGCTGTGAGCTGCTGTCCCACGTATCCAGCAGCAGAGGAAGTGCTGCCAATTCTGAGCACACAGAATCTGGCTAATTTGATAACATATGGTGGAGAGAAAGTGCGTCACTAGTTTCCTCTCCCACCACGGCTGACTTCTGCGAAGTTGCTGTCTCCTTGTGTCCCACTGCGAGGCCCGTACATTCATTGCTGTGTGATGTCTGTCTTGAAGAAGACAGAATATCTTCGAGACTGTAGAGTGATCTCCCATTGAACTTATTTACTGGTAAGGAGGAAGTTACATCGGCCAACTTCTTTCCTTGTGAGTTACCCACATATTTCTGAATTGTCGCCCTTACCACTTTGTGGACCATCTAACTGGCCTGGATCAGGAGGATCGTGGAGCTCCTTACTGGTTGTCCTAAGTGTCAGGGAAGCTGGACACTGGGGAAGCTCGGAGGACGTCCCCAAATCCCTCTCAACAGTTGGGGATTTTCTTATTGAGGGCAAAGTTAGATATCATCAAAAGACATTTTCTCAACTTTTTCTCCATTATTTTTATCTCTTTTCTTATAGTTACATGGCTTGTTGAATGCAAACTACCCAGATATAACACAAATGTTCCCTTTGTACATACCAGCCGAAACCCACGATAAAATTTATTATTCTTCCATAAGATGATCTCCTTAGGCATCTGGAAATGTTAAGAGGCTGAACAAGTGGCATACAGGGCTACAGGGCTCGGTCAAAGAGAGAGACATCATCTGATGATAAAAGGGCTAACACGATTAAGGAGGGAAGAATGAACACCTCCACCCGGCTTACCAGTTGGCAGCTAGGTTTCCCCAGAAGCCTTGGGCAAATATTATCACCGAGGTTGACTACTGATGTCATTGCTTTGCATCTATCCTGGGTTCTAGTGCAGTGATAGAGAAGATAAATTAATTTGTAATTAAGACAGGCACAACACTTAGAACTCTGGTCTCAAGGTCGTCTTGGGAACTTTTCCATAAGGAAGATTTGGAGCAACCAATGCTTTTCTCTTCTTAAACATTCTGTTCCTTACTCCCTTCTTACTGGCATTTAGTATTTTAGAAAATATTCTGGCTGAAGAGTAAGAAGACTGTGCTAAGCCCCAGTTCTGTTCATGACCTGTAATTGCTGGGGTAGATTCTCTTGCATAAAAGTGGGGCTGTTTCATGTTCAAATGAGGTATAAATAACAAACTTTCACAACTGTAAAAATGACATAAAAATGAAATGCTCTCATAGCTACTGCATAAGAAAAATGTTCCTAATAGTTATAGTCCATTGGAATGACTTGTATGTTCTCTTGCGGTGCCTGGAAGAGGGAAGATGTGTGCTGAGTGACAGCCCACCGAGGAGGTCCTGGGAGGAAGCCGGAGGAGCCTGTTCCATGAATGTGATATGGACCTGTCAGTCATGCACTGTCAACCACTAAGCTAAGAGCTGCAGTCACACTGGAGATGGGGGCTCATGGGTTCTCCTTTATGCTGTCCAAGCCAATTCTAGCCACAGGCACTTTGTTGGTAAAAATAATTACCAGAATTCATTTTAATAATTAAAACATGCATTTCCCAGTAGTTTCTCCATCCTATGGTACGTCACCATGGTTTCCTCCCCTCCCCCATTTTGGCGCCATCTAGGGGCAGTTATTGCCATCTTGTAGATTGTGAAATCGTACATTTGGGTAATTTCATGTCATGTCAGTATGGAAACAAACATCTTGTTAGTGATTTCCTCATATGGCTCGCCAGTATCCTTTCTTACATTCTTTTCACTAATTATTTTACATGGCCACAGGATCCTTTTTCTCATGGAAACTTTATCATAAAATCCTGCACCAAAGGGGGGAGAAACCCAACAACAACAAAATTAAAGCCAGGGATTTTGATTATATCCACCAGTTCTGTTTATTTTGATGCAAGCATTGGAGACAGCTCTTCAGCCATCCTTTTAAAATGTTTCCCATTCACAAACATGTGATTTGAGTTGGCTTCATTTCCCTTTAACAAACGGGGGGAGCTGTGGGGGGACAAATATTATGATGCCTAATATTTAACAGTGTGGTATTTAGAGTCTGCCTATTTTTCCCAGCATTGCTACTTACTGTCTTTGGGTAAGTTACTTAACTTCTCTGTGCCTCAGTTTTCTCACGTGGAAGTGGGTCAAATAAGAGTGCCTTCCTCATAAGAGTGCTCTGAAGATTACATGAGATAATGCCCATGAAGCAAGTCATCCTTCCACACATGGTTTCTTGAACTGTTGTACTCAGAGGCAGACAATGAATCTGCCTGGCAGTATAAATCAAGGAGGAAAATATAGATCAAGGAGGAAAAAAATGAAGAAAGCTCTCTACTGTTAAAGGCTAGTGTGCACAGAAACAGGACATGGTTAACACATTTAGTGGTAGATCAGGTAGGTCACCCTGTACACTATCAGAGGGGTGGGTTTCACCCAGTTTGGTCAAGTGAGTCAAGGAACCCATGTATCCTGAGGTACTAAGACAAAGGGTTTGATCCACTCTAATTCCTGCCCCTCAACCATTGATTTCCTGGAAACATGGGCAAAGATAGTCATTTAGGGTAATAAGTAAAACACTTCACTTCACCAGACCACAGATCAGTCTCGGCTAGTGCCAGTGAAATCTTCCAACAGGGGAGATGAAAGCATGAGATGTGGGTAAAGGATAGAGACAGGATTTCCAGGGAAGACATATACATTCTCAGCCACAGAGGTCCACATGGGGAAGGCTTGCTAGAAGCAGATTGCTCCTTCTGCTAAGGAGCCCTTCAGGTCACCTAGGGAAGTAGCTTCTATTTGGAGCCTGGGACCAGGGATGTGTCTACAGGGATCAAAGGTCAAGGGCAAAGTAGAAGAAAAACATAGCCCAGGACTGACTTGGGAAGGAAAAAGAATCTCAGAAGGCCTGGCTGGTTGGCACATTGTGGGTAGCTGAGTAAACTATTCTCTGTAAGGGCACCTGGGTGGCTCAGTTGGTTAAGTGTCCGACTTCACCTCAGGTCATGATCTCGCAGTTCATGAGTTTGAGCCCCGCAATGGGGTCTGCACTGACAGCTCAGGGCCTGGAGCCTGCTTCAGATTCTGTATCTCCCCCTCTCTCTGTTCCTCTTCTGCTCACACTCTGCCTCTCTGTCTCTCTCAAAAATAAAGAATAAAAAAAAAATTAAAAAACTTATTCTCTGTAAATGTATCTGTTTTTATTGTTTTCCAGTTGTCTTTCTTTTTTTTCCTTGAGGTTTATTTTTATGTAAAATTTGTATCTTGTATATAGGACACACTAAATACATGCCTACTGAATAAAGCATTTCAGATCAGGTGCTTCATATTTGTTAGCTCACTGAATTCTCACAATATTTATTTAATTCTAGATAACTAGAACTATTTTAAAAATGAGGAAGAAACCTCACAAAACCTCACAAAGCAGGAACGACAAAAGCCACACTCAGAGAAGTTAAGTAACTTATCTAAGGTTGCAAAGTGGTGAAGTCCAGACCTGTCCTCAGAGCTGCCTTTTCTCATTCTTTTGGGCTGCCTCTGTATCAGCAGCTCTGTGACCTGACTATCTGGTGGGTTCTTGATGCTGGGAAAGGGAAGCAGGTGGGAGTGGGGGCTGGTGGGGGGGAGTGATGGCTAAGCGTGCTGTCCCTGCTGGTGTTTCTTCACTGCATTTCTCTGGTTCCTGCCATTATTCCATCTCTCGCCGTATCGAGGCCAGCCAGCAGGCTCAAATGGCAAATGTTATATGTTCGTTGTTTTATCACGTCTTTTAAAAAGTGTTTTTTTTTCTTTGAGGCAGAACAAAAAAGCATTATTAATAGATTTAAATTGTCATTTAGCTTTAATGACGTGAAGTGACCACCGGGGTACTAGAAATGATGATGGGAGCCAGACAGAGGCTCAGCAAGCTGTTTTCCACAATACTCAGCTCAACTACTTAAAGTGTAGGTGGTTGCCATAGTAACTACTTAAATAAACTCAGGGACGGTCCAGGGGGGTCAAGCAGCATAAGCATTTAATGGATTTACCTTATTTTGCAAAAACAAAACAGAATGTGAAAACCTAAGATTCCGCCCGCGGGGGTGGGGGGGGGGTGGGGGGCGCGTCACTTTACCTTCCTGCTAATAACTTCCTCTCCCTAAGATGATTGCTTTTTTCTTTTTTTTCCAAGACAGCCAGGGAAAGAAGTATAGGAAGATTTTAATCTGTTTTCTAAATAGCTCAGTGGATCTCACAATATTCAAAAAGGAAAATAAGCTGGAAAGTTCTAGTTATGGATCAAATAAAACAGAAAAACAACCAAAAATTCACTTATTTTTACAATGGCCCCCTGGATTGTTTGTGCAGTGGTGGATTGTTTATATTCACCTGCTGATTAGCATGGGCTTAGAACACAGTGCTGTCTGCAAGGAATTGAAAAGCGGGGCTTTGTGATTTTTATTCGATTTTGAGGGCTGGGAACATTTCCCTTTATATCATGTCTTGTGTTTCAGCTCCATTCTCTTCAAGTGATCAAGTGCTTTGCTTTCCTTCATGTTTATGGAAAGTACTTCCAAATTCTTACTCTTTCCTGCCCTTTTGCCCAAGAGTTAGAATCCGATGATCATGTTGATAGGTTGTAAATATCTCTTTTTCTCATCACTAAGCCTTTTTGCCTTCTTTGCCTTTGCATAAAGAATATTCTCCATGCAAAGAGGGAAGCGGTTACCTAAGTTATTGTATACCCATATGATGGTATACTTTGCAGTTGCTAAGAAGATTTCTCAAAAAAGTTCATCTATGTGCACTTACATAAAATAATGTTTAGGAAATAATTTTAAAGGGTGCCTGGGTGGCTCAGACAGCTAAATGTCCAACTCTTGATTTCAGCTCAGGTCATGATCTCACAGTTTGTGGGATCCAGCCCTGCGTCAGGCTCTGCACATCCAAGTGCACATCCAAGTGCAGAGCCTGCTTGGGTTTCTCTCTCTCCTTCTCTCTCTTCCCCTCCCATGCACTCTCTCTCCCTCTGTCTCCCAGTAAATAAACTTAAAAAAATTTTAAGTGAAAAGGGAAAATTGAGGAATCATGCACATAAAGTATAGACATGTGTATATATAACGTCTGCATAGACTATTTAGAAAGGATACACAAAAATTAGTTATAATTCTTTCCTCTAAGGGGTAAAAAGGAATGGAGAGGGAGGAATTCTTTTACATATTATTAAAATACTCATTGGTGCTGCTGAAATTCTTGAGTATTATTTGTATGATAATAGAAATGGAAATTTTCCAATTATTCCTAAATAGAAAAGAGATGTGTGTAGGTGTGAAATCTGTCGTGTTGTAGAGTATCACCACAACATACAAGAGGACACAACAATAAGGGGTGTGACCCATTCTTGGTTGATTTTTAATTTTTGGTACTTGTATCTACATACGTGCATACTGCCCCTTCCTGGTATCATCCTAGTCTACACTTCTAGTGCTTCATGCTGGACCCATGTGACTTTCCTTGGGCTCATTCACTTGATTTCAAATTGTCTGTCTCCAACTTGGCTCTTGCATTCATAGGCGTGTAGTATAGTGGTTAATGACGCAGGCTCTCAATTTAAATCCTGGCTGTGGCTCTTTTGACTCTGTGACCTTTGGTAAGTCAATCAACCTCCTGTGTCCCAGTTGCCTCCTCATATAATTCAGGATGACAATAATTCCTGTCTTGAGGTACCACTAGAATTTCTGTATGTACTGCCATTTAGGAAGTGCTTCTAGATGTTAGTCATTATTCTTTGAGGAGATTTTTGATGTTGTTAAATTAGCTACACAGCAATCGGGGAAAATCCCAAAGAAACTAAAAGAAGACAAATAGAGAAAAGCAAAAGAAAGGGGAACAAATTACCCCTAAAGGCTCTTCAGAGAAAGAATGACTATTGAGACATTAGAGAACATCCTTCCAATGTAGATCCCTATGCAAATAATGTAGAACATTCTCTCATCTAAATGGGAGAAAAGGTCTCCTGTAATTGGCTTTTTATTCCACGCCAGGCCGCCCATCATTCTAAAACAACAAAGACATTATTTTCCTACTCTGTCATCAACGACTCCCTATCACTGGATTAAAGCAAAGCTAATTCTCTGATTTAAGGATCTTGCTTATAAGTCTTCCCTTTCTCTCCAAGATAGTTTCCTGTTTTTAAATACTCCTTCTCCTATGTCAGTCAGCTTTCCTTTGGTTCCTTTCTGTTCAGACACATTCCTGACCCCCCAGTCTCTTGCCTCTGAGTAATTATTCAAATTCCAGGCTGAATTCTTTCTCTTTCATGAAGCCATCCCTTGTGGTTTCTACCATAATAACTTTCTATTTTCTGAGCAATTACAGCACTTTTAGTCTGAGGTAACATACATAATGTTATTTTGAAACTTACAAATAATTATACAAAATTGTTTTCTTTGTTTTGGTGACACTTAATCATATATTTGCAGTGGAGATAGAGCATTTATATTTCTCTTATTTTCCTCAGGGATTGCAGCAGCTTGAAAGCTTTTATTTATCTGGGAAGAATTCTTAGTTGTGAATGAGAAGACTTGGATCTTAAAATTTGCCCAATAGTTTGAGCAAGTCACCGATCTTCTCTGGACCTCTACCATCTCATTTGAAATATAACTGGGTTGGAGTAATCTCTGAGATTCATTCTGGTTTTGCTTCTAAGATTTTTCTTTCGTCCTGTCTCTGAAGGGTGGCTACTTAGAGATAATGTGCAGTAGCATACAGGTAAATGCTTAAAAATGAGCTCCCTGGGAAGAAAAAATCTCTGCTTTGTAGGATTTCTTGATTTCTGTGGTGTAAACAGTCCCATTGTGGACAATGTCAGGTTACCATAGTGACATGAATGAGATTGAGTTGAGGGTGCATGCCATTGACTCTCACAGGCAAACTGGACAAGCCAGTATCACAAGTGGTTCCTTTTCAGTGAAGATGGGCATTTGTCTCGGCCTTGAAGAACATGGCTATTTTAAATCTCAGCTTCTCTTACTCTAACATCTTGACACTACCTTTCTTTGAATAGAAGGAAACAAGGGAAACAACACAAGAAAGTGGTTTTATCTTGATCTTTTAATTTCAGCCTCTCCAAACACGAACTCTAGGATCAGGCCAGTCTCCTCAGGTGCCCAAACACACAGCACACTGTCCATCTCTCTTGAAGTCTGGTCCAGGGATGATACTACTGAGGTGGTGGCAATTTCATATGCAGGTGGTAACCTGGATCTATGCCTAGAGCTCTCAGCTCTGTTTCTTCTGGGAAAGAGAAGCTGTCCAAAGAAGTAAAGGAAGTTTCTGAGCTGGAAGCCAGGAACAATGTGCAGATGGTGAAGACAGTCTTACTTGGGGAAAAGTCCCCAGAGCTCCACAAGACAGTGGGAGGATGAAAGATGGAGTGGAAAGCAGACAGCTGGAGCCTAAGATCCAAGACCAAGCTGGGCTCTATCTTCTGAGGCTCACAACTATGGGGAACCCTTGGTTTATCAGTAAAACGTTGGTGACAATCAATTCTCAATTCCTCCTGACACCATTGGGAGGATCAAATGAGATATACTGAAAAAACTTGATAAACTGTTATTTATGATTTTTACCTTGAAAGGTAGGCTTGAAAGAAAATGTAAATGTTATTCGTTATCAGGATAGATGATCAAATATATTTCTTCTTCATTGGTTTATTTGGGTGCCAAATCAATTTGAAATAATGCTAGCCAGGTAAGGTGATTATTGTAGAGAATCCCTCTCCAGTTCTAAAAGGACTAGTTAATGTTGGTCTTGGCCTCTCCCCTCCTCCCCACTGGATTAGAATGAACAGGGATTCCCCCAATACACTAACAGAAATATGCTAATGTTCAGAGGGGATGACACTACTAGGATGGCTGCACAGATATTTTTAACATGCTAATGTGTACCTGCCAGACTGAGCTCCCAGCCTCCAGGTGGGCTGCTGATACTAAGGTGGGTTGAGAAGGAACAGGCAGCTGTGTAGAGAGCCGCACATTCAGAAGCATGGAAAGGGTAAAGAGTCTGAGCAAGCACAGGCATAGCCAAAGGGTGGCAGGCGGGTATTAGGTGATAATTCAACTCAACAACGATGGGGTAAAGCCACTCTGGGAAGCTACTGATCAAGGCATCTGAGGCATAGAGGGATTGTTTAATGGTATGTTAACATTCATTCAGAACCTCTAGGGGCTGACCCAGGGCTTTGCCAACATTACTTCAGACAGCATTTGATGTGGGCACAGAGAATACAAAAGTATCTGTAAGAAGGCTACAACTACCTTGAGAAATGTTTGAACACAGTGCTCCAGGAATTCTTAGGAGGCAGAAATAATAGCTAACAAAAAGAGGCTCAATTTGAGAGGAAGATGGAAAAGAATGAGGAGTTTTTTCCTACTCTTCTTTCCCATTAGATTGTAAGTTCTATTATACTAGGAATCCTGGATACTAATGTATCCCAATGCTTAGCACATAGTAAGTGGCCAAAAATAATAATAAATGGTAATAGCTAACACGTATGGAGCGCTTACCATGTGCTGGGCACTGTCCGAAGTGTTCTGCGTATGTTACCTTATTGATTCTTTACAATTACATTTGAGGTAGGAAGTATTATCATCCCTGTATACCTGATATGGAAATGAGTCACAGATGGTTAGTTGATTTTCCCATAGTAACACATCTAGTAGTGACAGTGCTATGATTTTGAAGCCAGGTCACCTCACCTCAGAGCCTGTGCTCTTCAGCAATATACTGCATTAACTGAATGAATAAATGAAGAGGAGATGGCTTTCATGTGAAATAGGGTGGGGAACAGTATAAACAAAGACCTTGAGGTACCATTACTACTGTCTATTATATATACCCAGCTCTCCATTTTCTTGGCACATAGTAGTATTGAACTTCTCTGTCTCTGAAACAGGTGTGGTCATCTGGATGGCTTTAGCAGTAAAATGTGAGCAAAAATGATGTGTATTAATTCTAGGAAAGAGTGCTCAATTAAGTACTTTCCCTTTTTCTGATTTGGTGGCCATCGAAGCACCTATTGAGATATACTCTCTGTCTTTCTGGACATCTGAGTGACTGAAATGAGCAGAGCCTCCTGACATTCACAATGGACACATACTGTGAGCAGGAAACAAACTTGAAATTTGAGGATTATTAGCAGAGCATAACCTAGACTCTCCTAGGTTACATAAATTGGTACCAGAAATGGGGTACCCCTTTCGTAGCAAGAACAGAATATTCTAAAATATCTGAGTATAGCTTCAGAAATTGGTAGCAAGCAGATGAGTAACTATAGAGGCTGGGAACCATACTGAAGTAGGTTATGCAGTGTTGAATTATTTGGTAAACTGTTGTCTGCAACAACCTGGAAGGTAGATGATATAGTAAATGAACTCATAACTCTAGGGGAGGTAGGTACAAGACACAATGTCAATAGCATGTGTTGGTTGCTGTTGGCAGCCTTCAACAGCATATTATGCAGCTTGAAATAAGCTCAGAAAAGAATTGGTTAGATTGTAAGTAATGAAGAAAGGAAATAAGGAGAGACTAGAGATGTGAAGACTTGAAGGATTGGAAGAAGTGACTGATTTCAACTCCATTTGTAAAAGGTAAACCTGAGGAGGTCTTTGAGTGATAAAAATGACCACTTATGACAAGGTTCAAATCAAGGATGTGGCTACCTCACCTTATTATTAAAGCCTCTGAGTAGAGTAAGAGCATTTAGAACAAATATACAATTAGGTAAATACTCTGATAAGACAAATGATCCAGAGGAATGCAGCTCATGCATTTGTAGGCTGAGAGTATTTTAGAGGCATGGGCGTGGGAAGGCAAACAAATAGAACAAAAATGATCGTTGTAACTAGAAGAGTTCTGTGAGTATGATAATTGTTACATGCAACTCACCCAAATCCATAGATAAGAAGCTGACTACAGTCTTGAGAGAGCTGTACTGCAATTAAAAGGTGTAGTAACAAGGGGAGTCCTAAAATATCTCCTGGGCTCCAAGGAGCACATGTTCTCAGCTGTATATGGTCAGAGGAGATACTAGAAATGAAAGACTCTCCCAGAGCAGGGAGCTGGGAAACATGGAGAACAATGTACAAGGAAGTTGCTTCCAGGGAGCAGACTTAAAGCCTAATCAAGAAACCTTGCCTCCCCCAGGGTAGGGAGCCTGAACATCTTCCTCAATGGGATTGTAGAATTGCTAAGAACCAGTGACTACTGTTGTCTCTCTACTTCTTCTCCCATCTTCTTTTTGAATGGGAGTCTTATGGGGGATGTTTTGATTTTGTTCCATCATTTTTAGTGGCATGTGGGGGGCAGGTTATTCTCACTTAGAGTCTCAGGTCTCCAAGTGTGGGGAAGCAATATATCTGGACCAGATGTAGATATTACAGTTCATTCTTTGTTCTGCAGACAAGAATTCATCATCCACAGATCATAAACTTCAACGTTTAAGATAGGACCAGGATTTGGGTTTTCTGCTTTTAATGGTGGTGATAGGACACAAATATATTTTGCTTGCAGGAAAGAGAGAGAGAGAGAGCACCAAACATTTGGTCTCAGAAGGATAGAATTTAGTACTTCAGTAATCATTAGTGCTGCTTATCATACAGTTTTGTGTGTTCAAGTCCTGGGCACATGTTAAGATTGCCTTCTCTGTCCTCTTTGGAGATAGATATTGTTGTGCCACTAACTTTTGCCTATGAAATGGGAATGAAGGTGATGAGTCTCACTTGAGGGTGGAAACATTAAAATTCTGTGCTCTTGCCCTGTCTTGAGGATTTTGGAAATCTTTGTTGATATAGCGTATCTACAACCTGGTGCTTCAGTGATCATGGTGACCAGAGCTCCCCATTGACCCAAGATGGACATGTAGCATGAGCAGGAAATAAATTTTTTGGTTGGAAACCTCTGTGATTTAGGAGTTGAGTTTTACTCCCAGCATAATCTAACCTATTCTGAATAGCATGGGTCAGAAGCTAGCAAAGTAGATCCTAGATCAGTTTGATCAAAGCACAGAATATGTGTAAGGGAACAGCAGAAAAGAAGATCTCCAATGAGAATGGAGTCTTACTGTGTGACATTGAAGGCTGTTGAGGACTAAGTACACACACAGTGGGATTCAGAGATGATGTCTCGGTGACCTGCTAGAAAGTCTGTAGAAGGAATGATGGTCAGGAGAGGCTGATGGCCGCAAGAGAGATGGGTCATTGTGATCATTCAAATGAGGGGAGAAGCCCTAAAGCCTGAAGAGGTGAGAGTGTGAGCTGCAATGTTTCAAGACTGAATTTAGGAAAATGGTAATTCAGGTGACAGAAATGGAAGAGTCAGGAAGAGCAGTGATGTACTCAGGTAGGAGTGAATTATTATTATTTGGCCTAGAAATCTCATCTTGCATGCCTCACTTAAAAGTGCAATATGAATATACATGATAAGAACATGGCGCTGGTCTTTGGCTGAAGTCTTGGATTCCACAGGCTGGGAAAATCTCACGCAGACGTTCTGTCCATTCCACCCAAGTTGGCGGGATTAACAAAGCTCTCAGAAAAGGACAGCTCAGGTTGTTTTAAAAGGTGCTTGGAAAAATTTCTCTTCAAATCCCCAATTAGTTTATTCCACGATTAATAACTTTGCGATTAGAAGTTTCTCCTTTCAGCTAACCTAAGTTCCTTGGGCTGTAGTTTTGATGTCATTTCCTCTTATTTACATACAGGAATGCCAGTGGTTCTGCTATCCCATATGCATTCTCTGTGAAGATACATTTATTTAAGGCTCACACTTCCAAAAAGGATTAGAGGCAGCTCCTAATATGTCTGCCTACGCTTCCTTTAAAGTAGTTTTCCTCTTTCCTTCACAAGTGTGCTGCCGTTGAAGATGCACCAGGAGGATTTCTTTAATGATATGAAATGAAAGCAAAATTAATAACATGGACTATGCTGATACAATAGTAATCTGCAATGAAGAGGAAAAAAACTACTCTCCCCATGTCAAGTAGACTTTTATGACCAGAAAAAATTCTGAACAAAATGATAAACTTGAATACCTTTGGCTTCTGAATTTTAAGTTTGTTTCTTCTCTGTAGTGCCTTCTTTCACCATTCTTAGATTCTAGGGCACATGTATGTACTCTAGAATATCTTTTATCTCTAAAAATGCGTGTATTTATATAAATATGTTTATAAAATATGTCTTTATATAAATATATATTTATAAACATATATATTTTTCCACTTGACTATGGAAAACCACATTTTAGTAAAGCATTTAATAAATAAATGTGTTGAAACCAACGTATAAATGTCTCTCACAGGACTTTAATATTAAAGGTCCTAAAAAAAATGAGTGATTACATGAATACCATTTTTGATTATAATTAGGGTATTCTCTATTACCTGGTTGTCTGTGCTTTAACAGGGAATGTAGATATTAAATTGAAGGCATGGTAGCCAGCAGACAGGGAGCATAAAGGATTTTAAATCTCTCTATAAACAGAAGTCTTCCTGGGAGGCCAGTGTATAGCATTTTCTATCAGTTCTTCCTAAGGGGACTGGAGAATTCATTTCCAGAACCCTTTTCTGGGGTCTTCCCCTGCTTACATTTCTCCCGTCTTTGGTGCCTTGCCTGGTCATGAGAAGATAGCTCTGGTGATATATCGTACAGCCACGGAAAAGAGAGAGGTACACGGTTTGTTATTACACTAGTCCTGATGGAGCTGGACCTAGCCTCCTCAAAGCCTATCCCTTCTCCCTTGAATCTCAGGCATCAGACAACGCCTCATTTGTCTCTGATCCATTGGTCAGTTGGTCCTTCCTTCCTTTACCCCAAGGCAAGGCTGAGTCAAAATGTTCTCTTTCTAAGATGTATCTGAATTTCTTTTCATTCACCTCCCTCAGAGATACTCAAGGAGTTCTTTCCTCTCTGGGGTCATGATCCTTGTAGGACAATCCAATCTATGCAAGTGTCCTTCCCAAACAGGTTTTTCTAAAGAGCAATTATATCCCAAGAGACCAGGATATGGTACAGACAACAGTTCTCAACACACGCCCATCCAATTTGTAGGGAAATATTTATACTTCAAAGAGGGACTGATTTTTCTTAACCTGGGCATGGTGATCTGGGCTGAATATAATAGGCAATTTCTTGTACCAGCTACTGTCTGTTCTGTTTTTCCACAAGGCTTATTTCTAGCAAGGGGTTGAAAGGTATTAAGATAATTTCTCTATGATCAAGTGAATAAGATTTAGCTTTAAACTTTTTCCATTTCTAATTATTGGGGATGGTGGGTGGGTAAGGGAGTTGGGAGGATAGAATGTAATAGAAGAAAGTATTATGGTCAGGAAAGGACTGGGAAACTATCTTGAGTTCATATTGCTGAATTATATTCACAATATTGTAGTATTGGGTTGGATTCTGTTCTGTCTTCTATTGTAAAGAATATCTGTTTTTATATGTTGAGTTATACCAGCGGTCAGGCAGGAGAGGAATGTCAAAGCATTTGGGAAAACAGACAACAAAGGAAAACAGAGACATTTCATACCACTTAGGACAGAGATGGGATGATATATATGGTTATGCTCTTAAACATGGCTCACATCCTTAGGAAAAAAGCCTCAATGCTCTCATGTTCATATGCCCTAGGTCCCCTTTTTCTGGGGAGAGAAGGCACTGAGAAACCACAGGTGGGCAGAAAGGGCTTTTGGAATGTGAGAAACCAGCAGAGGACATAGTGTGTCTAGAGAGAAAAAAGGGAGCAAGAAGTTTATACAAAGATAAACAAAAACAGAGACTCTAGCAAAAAGCTAGTTTTGGGTTCCTGCAATAACATTGATACATTTGAAATTTCCAGAATTATAGTTGTAGGAGAACCTTCCATCTATCTCTTCTCAAATTATTTTATTTACCAATACTGATCCTTTTGTCTTTAAACTGTGAGCTCTCAGTTCTTCTGTGCCTCATCCTTACAATTACATACAATAGTGTGGGAGGATCTCTCAGAGACCCTGTGAGTGAGAGACAGCACTTCGTGGCATCATCAATCAATGAGAAGTGAGCGCTAGAGAAGGGCTGTGTTGAGAAGGGTTCTGAAGCCCCATCTGTTCAGCAGGGAGGGTACTGGGATCCATTAATGCCGGGATTGGGTAATGCCGTCTGCCATGGGTCTGGGGGTTAAGGGGGGGTGTAAGAGACTATTTCCTCCAGGAGAAAAGTTTTCTCAGTGCTTGGATGAAGGGATAAAGAAGTATGAAGAAATTTTGAGGTGTTATTTGCAAAGATTAACGGACAGTTTAATTTAAATACAGAATATTTTACATAGCAGCTTTTTAGAAAGTTCTTTCTAGAAAATATTGGGGGAGGGGGGAAGTCCAAGATGGGATTTGGCCATAATTTTTTAAACTAAGGCAGTAGTTTCAATGCTAAAATAAATAGCAAGTTATAACAAATCCAAGTAAAGAACTTAAGTTCATTAGAGTCAAGCTGTTGTGACATACTTTCAGCGAATTCTGGCCCCCAAACTTCTCCCCAACTTGCCTGAAAATTTACTCTTAAGCATTGAGAAGTTATTATTTGAAAATAGTCGTATTATTAGGTAATAATCCATTTCAAGTTCATTGTTAGGTAATAACAAAAGAAGAAGGGAAAGCTTGTGGTGAGGTGAAGGGGTTTGTTACTGGCTGTGGAAGGAGACAAGAGAGTGAAAAAAATAATGATCCTCAGTGAGTAGCTACAGGAATTTTGTAGCCTAAAGATGGAGTTCACTGTCTCAAACCTGCTCATGACTCTAGAGTGTCCCACTGACCTTAGGACACAATAACACTGAGTGGGTGATGAAAAGAACCCTCACAAATAAACCCTCAAGATGCCTTTAAAAAATAGAAAAGAGAAAAACAATGTAAGAAAGTATAGGAGTGCTTTCTCTCCAACATTTCTGACAGAAGATAGGAGTTGAAAACCTCCAACAAAATGTTGCCCCAGTCTCACTTGGCTAATTTTAGTCATCTTGGTTCATGGCTATGATTCATCCATAAAGCTGTGAATTGCTGAGGAGGAAGGAGGAAAAAAAATGACTTAAATGTCAAAGAAGTAAGAACAAAAATATAGTTTTCTTTTTTGGGGAACTAGAATTCCAGGATATAGGGATCTTTTTTTCTCATGAGGGACTGAATGCTTCAAACTTCTAGAGAAATAATGGTCTTGAGTCAAAACATCATTAAGGAATAAAAGATAGCATTGATTATAAGTCATGTCATGTTTGAATTTTTGTCTCCATAGTGCATTTCCCTTGTCTTCTTGTGTGCCTGCAACACCATTAAACTAGCACTCACTAGGAATCATCTGTAGTTGCGTATGACAGAAGCCTAGTATGTAGACTGTAATGAGGAATGGAATCCCTAAACCAGGTGAGAGAGGAATGAAAGGAGATGAACAGAACTATGAGAAATAAGCCTAGGGAATGGGATAGTTGGGAAGAGAAGAAAGGCATGTTTGAATGACGGTCAGATATTGTCTTGCTTGCTAAAGAATAGAGACAGTTTGGTGAAATTCCATCTTGGGTAAGGAAAAATGTTTCTCAGTTTATTAGGGGTCCCTTAGTAAATTGGTTACCATGTTGAATTTCCATGGGTTTGGAGGAAGGGAATAGTCAGTAACTCAACTCAGCTCAATAACTGATTTCACTGTCTGAAGTAGTTGACCTTCTCCACCTACAGTTTAGCCACTCTCCATGTTTGTCTTTTTCTTAAAACTCTTAAAAATGCTCCTCTTAAAACTTCCAAGAAGTCAAAGAAGTATATGAGGATTGTAAAAATAGGGCCCCAGGCTTGAAAGGTAGGTGATATCATGTAGGAAGCAAGATGAACAAGGAAGAGTTCCAATGACTTCAGAGCTATCGCCCACAGCCCTTGAAGCTGGGAGGAGACTGGCCCAGGGCACACTTGTGATGGTTTCTGCACCTACCTCCCTGTCCTCAGCTTCCTCAGGGCACTCTCCTCACCTCGCTATGCTCTGCTCCTTTCAATTCTCCTCATATCTGTGAGAAGCGATCACTCTCTTTACCTGAGACCTAAAATGTCATTCAGGCAATGTACAAATGTATCCCGATAGATAAACTAAAGGAATACTAAGGTTCTGGAAGGGACTCCAGAGGTTGCAGAGTCCCATCGCTTGGTATACATTTGAGGAAACTGAGCTCTTGAAGGTCTAAGTGACTTTTTTGCCCAAAGCATTCCCTCTTTTGCTTCTTCTGGAAGATGTTAATTAGCACCTTGGCTCTAGTGGAGAGATATTTTAAAGTCCATAGAAGATATTTTCCAGAAGTTATCCTTGGCCACCCTCATTTTAAACCACCTTGGCAGACTGCCTTTATAACAAATCCAGGTTCCCGCCCCCCCCCCCCCAGACTGGGTATATTTAATTTTTTGAGCCTCCATGAAGTATGCCAAAGTATAACAAAAACCTGTTCTTATTTTTCATTTCCATTATCAACTTTTACTTTGTGTGGCAGTGTTATGGGTTGAATTACAACCCCCCCCAATAGATATATCAAAGCCATAATTCCCATTACCTGTGAACATGACCTTACTTGGAAATAGAGGTCTTGTGGATTTTGCCAAGTGGAGATGAGGTTTTTAGAAGGGTTCTAATCCAATGTGAGTGGTGTGATGGGAAGAGAGCTTTGTAAAGAAGCACATGAGACAGGGCAGAGCTTGAAGTGCTGTAGCTGGAAGCCAAAGAATGCCAAGGATTGGCAGTTCACAACCATAAGCTGAGGAAGGCAAGGAAGGATTGTTCTCAACAAGTTTCTCAAGGAGCATTGTCTCAAGGAGCATCTCAGGGTCTCACCGAGACCTGGATTTCAGACTTCTAGCATCCAGAAATGTGATGGTACAACTTTTTGTTGTTTCAAGCCACTTTGTTGTGGCAGCCCTAGGAAACTAACACTTGCAGTAATAAAGGCAAAGGCACATGGAGGCTGAAGGAAAGAAAGAAGAGCTTCCTTTCTTGGGTTGGTTTACTAATGTCATTGGAATTAATTTTAAAAAGTTTTTAAGATTATTTATTTTGAGAGAGAGAGAGAGAATGAATGAATGAATGAATGAATGAATGAATGAATGAGGAAGGGGTGGAGAGAGGGAGAAACAGAATCCCAAGCAGGCCCTACACTATCAGCAGAGAGCCTGACGTGGGGTTCAAACTCACGAACCATGAGATCATGCCCTGAACCAAGATCAAGTCAGCCACTTAACCAATGAGCCACTCAGGCACACTGATATTAAATTTATTGAGGTGATCTGGAGAGGTTCTACACAACGCCTTGAAAAAAATTTGTGAGGGGACTCTGCCCACTGTTTTAAGATACAGCGTTAGTTTGCTATTTAAATAAGTATAGTCAGCTATTTTTCAGTGTTTTAGCTTAATAGTCTAGTTTGTTTTCTTTAACCCGTCGGCTTTGATCTTTTTTTATTTATTTCATCTATTAATATTTTATTTTGTCACATATATGAATGCATGAATAGTAGTATGTATTTCCTCAATACGTGGGAAAAAGGCACTTAAAAATACGAATCATCCCATAATATATTTTTCAAATGATAATCCAAGCCTTAAAATATTCCAAGGCTGTGACTTATTTTCCATAAATAATATTAAAAATTAAATGAGGCCTTGTTTAAAATAATTTCCATATTTCTTTTGCAGTGCTGTTCTCTATTTACAAATAGCACAAATAGAGGTAAGGGCTACTTATAATCATATTTTTCAAAGACAAAAGCCATTTTTTTAACATTCAATTTTAGGTAATCACTACACCCAACATAGGGCTTGAACTTGTAACCTCAAGATCAAGAATCACATGCTCCACTGACTGAGCCAGACAGGTGTCCCCCTCAAAACCATTTTTAAGGTCAAACAAATTATATACACTTAGTGTCCAAATTTAAAAACCTATATCAAGAACTTTCACATATCACCCAAATTTTAAGCATAGCCACTTTCTATAAGCTTCTCCGAGATCATCTACTCTATTATATGACTCAATAATCTGAAAAATTCAAGGATCTTATAAGAAAGAGTTGCGCTGCCAATTTAGCAGTTAAGAAAACACCCAAACGTGGAGATACACAGATCTTCTTATAGACCAGAAATCTTAATTCATTTCAGAAGCCATTCTGGATTGTTTCAAACCCTTCATCTTGGGTTTGTGGTTCAGTTTATGATCTATGCAGCACATACCTGGATGCCCACATCTTTGAAGACACTGGTATATACAAGTCAGAACTCATGTCAAAACCAATGGGCCATTCAGTGCATCACACTGCTCCATCTGTAGGGTGCAGTGGGCCCCAGTTACTCTAGAAGTGCCCCAGTCTGACTCTAGGTGACAATACAAGGAGCTGGACTACCCGAAGTGTAGTGTTGGAAACACTTACTTGAGCGTGGTGAGTTCTGTAAGGGAAGGCTGAGTAGCCTTGAGATAGCTTTCCCTTCGTGCAGCAACTTTGGGAGAAGGCTTGGGACTTGTGTCGGAGTCGCCACTGTCTTCATCTCCCATGGCCTTGATGTAGCTGCCACTCCGCATTCTTCGGCACGGAATTTCGTCGTCTTTACTTCGAGGGGTGTACCCTGTCCATTCATCCTGAGGAACCTATTCAGATATAAGACAGATAACTCACTTTTAATAAAATCCTACAGTTTTCTTTCCTTATTTATTTTTTAGTATGATCCAGAATGTGGGTGATACAGATAAATGATCTAAAACTTCAGATGTATGTCTCAATGTTTAAAGCATACTGTGTATTAGGAAAAATTAAAACTATTGGCCTTGATAAGAATTCCAAGAAATAATTCCAGTAAAAATGCTGTTGGAAAGGAGAATCATTTTATTTGAGCTTTTCAAATATTTGTTTTCAATTGTCATTTAAAATTTAAGAATCTTTCAGTTTTATCTCCACTCTCCTCACAGAGTCCATTTCCACTGTCTTGTATCCAATGTCTCTTCTTCCTAAACCAGTTGCACTGACTTTGCAATAACCTATTCTTTTGGAATTTCCCTCTTTATTTGGATCCCGGCTCCATAGATCCATTGAAAGCAGTCTTTAAATGTTTCCAATGATCTCCTCATGAAAGCCAGTGGCATTTTCTTATTTAAAATTTTCCTTGCCCTCTGAATACACATGCACACACGCACGCACGCACACACACACACCCATGCCCCAACCCTGACGAGTTTTTCTACTTACCTAGTAGAGCTACTTATCTGAATTGTTCTTTTCCTCTTGCTCTGCTGATCCTATTCTAAGTCTCCATTTGGGAGTACCACACAAGGTTATGGTCTCAGTACACTGCTCGTTTTTCTTTCTATAATCATTGCCTTTGAGTTCGCAGAGCACTACACTATGTTATAGAAGGCTTCTTTATGACTTTCTCTTCAGTTCCACTTAGATTTTCCATTTCCATATAGACTCAAACTAGGATCTCATTACTCCTCCATTTAGTAAAAGAAATGCACAATGACTACTCTTCCTACCCATTAAGAAGCAACAATCAGCCTTCAGTGTATGGAACAGTACACAGGGGTTAATGAAAAGAAACCAAAGAAGAGGGAGGCTGGTTTTTGCCCTTAACATATTTATAACAGTGATGAGAAGACAGAGTATAAGTGCATTTGGGAACAGTTCCAAATCAACACATCAGCAAGTTTAAGATAAGGTGCCATAAATGAAATATGTCCTAAGGAGACTGATCAGTAATGGTGATGAGGAAGGAGTAGCCAGGAAGGAGTTGTAAGTTTCAATGAGAAGGTTAACAGGCATTTAATATTTTGATGCTATTTATTGATTACCCATCAATAATACAGTGTTTCATTATTAACATTTAACTATGCTGTGCAATTTGCTTATAGGATCTTATTTTATCAACATAACAACTCTATGCAAGTTTTCTTCTGTATTTCCTAGATGAGAAACAAGAAATCAGAGAGCTTAAGGAATTTGCCAAAGAACACACAACACTGGCATTAAAAGCATTTTGGTTTGACTCCAAAGATCAGAATTTACTTAACCTAAATTTTGTGATTAATAACAGATGAATTTTAAATCTGAAGGGTTCATAAAATTGTCCACAATGACACAAACACATATTAGACACAGTTTCTAAATGTTGTAAGTTCTAGGAAGTGAAAATAGATGTTCCATTAAAAAGAGCACTATACTCTGCTCCTTATTATTTATATAATTTGAAAGCTTATATCTAGAAATATCAAACTGAAGAGATGCTGCTATTTATGGACCTGAAAATAGTGGTTTGTGAATTCTGATCCTGAGAACCACCAGTGAAGTTAGGTTAAGCTTCACTATGCAGTTTGTTTATTTTAACAAATTTTTAAGTCATGCTTCCTACGGTGAGGCACTGTTCTAAGTGCTTTATCAATGTTATCTCATTTGATCCACACAGCTGAAGGGTAGTATTATTATAATCCCCAGCTTACAAATAAGGAAACTGACATTATGTAACTGGCCCAAAGTCTTAGCTATGAAGGGGCAGAATTCCACCTGGCAGTTCCTGGGGACCTGCTACTGACCACTGTTTGATACTGTCTCTCTTGCTGGGCTACGATGTGTGGCATCTATGTAACCAAACAACTATAATCCCCATGACACCTTCATAATCCATTGCATCTGATTCATTTGCCATTTATTAATCATGGTAATAGTGATGTAGAGTTTTTGCTTTAGCTAAACAGCATCAAAATCACCATAGCAACAAGGAAGATTTCTTAGTGAAATTATAAATGTTTAGAACAATCTTGTTTTCCTTCAATTGGTAGGTGACTCATTGCAAAGATATGATCATATTCAGAACCTCATTATTGGCTTAGTGATTACATTTGGCACTTGCCATTTCTCAGTACTGATGCATAGTTCCTAAATAAGCGCTGGTCTCTGGAACATGTCAGAGACTAAGGACAAACTTATATCAGGTCATATCACTTATGAAACAGAACATAGCAAATTTTTGTTTAGCTGTTTTTTCCAGAGTTCGTTTATGGTAGAGACTTGGATTTATATGAGAAACAGGTTGCAACTGTTACTAAGGGAACCAACTGAAAAGTACTTAATTTGAGTACCTCTCAATGAAATAGTTTTCAAATGATAGCAGCTAAGAAATTGTATGGAATGGAATTTTAAAATTAATACATTGTTCACAGACCTAAATGTAGCCTACAACCAGATTACCTATAAAATAATACAGAAATAAGTTCTAGCAAAAGTGTAAAGAAACAGAAAATCAAGTTCATGGAGAAGGAAAATAATGTCATTGAAGTTGCTATCAAGTCAGCATTTTTGCTATGAATTTGTCATTAAAGTCAGAATTTTTATTCTGACTCTTTTGACCTCTAAAGCAAAAGAGGAGACAGTGGCATACCACTTTGTAAGGGGCCCAGGTGAAAAGCATACTGTTTTTTTTTTAAACAAGAGAAAAGCATACTTATTTTATTTATTTTTACATGTACTTGGGAGCCTTCACAAGAGCATGAAGATCCAGAGATGCAACTGGACCAGGAAACTTTTATACCTTGTAGACAAAGAAATAATAAATTCGTGAAGAATTGACAAGACAAAGGGATTTGGCCTGGGGCAGTAAATGGTGAAGAAGTACTAAGTAGGTAGGGGTGTACCTAACAAGTTTGCAGAGTTCTCTGGTGCCACATCTAAGCTGATAAGTCTGTGGGGCGCCTGGGTGGCTCAGTCGGTTATGTGGCTGCCTCAGCTCAGGTCATGATCTCACGGTTCGTGGGTTCGAGCCCTATATCGGGCTCTGTGCTGACAGTTAGCTCAGAGCCTGGAGCCTGTTTCGGATTCTGTGTCTCCCTCTCTCTCTAACCCTCCCCTGCTCGTGCCATCTCTCAAAAATAAATAAAAAACAGAAAAAAAAATTAAGCTGAGAAGTCGGTCTCCATGTTACTCCTTTTTGATTGGAAAGAGAGGAGAGTCATGTGGCACAGCTACTATGGAGATCTAGCCATGGGGTGATGTGTCTTTCTGCCTCAGTTGCACAGAAAGAAACAATTTAGGGAAATGCAAATTTAAAGCTGTATGAGAAAGTCTTCAGCATTAATGGTTTTGGCAGTTTAAAGGAATAGAAGTCTTGGTAAGGAAAGGAAGCTGGAGCAGATAGAAAAGCGAGCGAGGGACACAAATCATGAGAGACTACTGAATACTGAAAATGAACCGAGGACTGAAGGGGGAGGGTGGAAGGGGGTGATGGTCATGGTGGGGGGCACTTGTGGGGAGAAGCACTGGGTGTTATATGGAAACTGATTTGACAATAAACTATTATAAATTTAAAAAATTAAAATAAAATAAAATAAAAAAGAAATAAAAGCAGCCTGGCCAATTGATGATGACAGGACAGCCAGATGGCCTGCTTGTCTGCATCAGCTTTGGGAGGTGGTTGGACCCAACTGGTGTTAAGGAAACAATAATAAAATCCATATAATAGTTATGAGTTAGAATAAAACAATTATTTGATTTTTAATGTATATGCTTCAGCATTAAACTCCAATAGAGAGCTTTATTTTTGAGAACACAAAATGAGGATTAGTGTGCATTTTTCTATTTCAAGAATAGCCAGTCTACAATTTAGACCACATGTCATAGTTCAGAAGTATAGAAGACTTACTCCTGACCAAGGAACAACCATAGCCAAGTGCTTTCATCTTCATATTACAGGATGAGGATGTTTTCCTAATTGAAATAGTGTATGGGCACTGAATGACGGGTCATTCTAATTGTAGCTATTCACTTATAGAACAAAAGAAAATGAAACATACTCTAATAAGGCATGCTTGCATTTACTCAGTCTCCTTCCTGCCTCTCTCCCTTCTTCTTTCATATCTACAAGTATGTTTTGCTTATTTCTTTTCCAGCCATGGTCTGGGTGTGCCTGGAATATACAGCAGTGAACAAAATAAACATTGATCTCACACTATGGAGCATCCGTTCTGGAAGCAGTGCAGGAAGAAATAGATAATAGTTAAGCACACACATAAGTGAACAAGATAACTTCGGGAATCGTAAATGCCATTAGGAAAATAAGATGGGGTAATGTAACAAAGTGGCTGGAAGGGGACTACATTAACTTTTTCCTTGGAGAAGTCACTAGGAAAGCAATAATATTGCAGAGGAGATCTGGTGACCAAAGGAGCCAGCCTTGAGGAGAGCTGGGAAGAGCTCCCAGACAAAAGGATCAGCCAGCACAGAGTCCCTAGAGTAAGAATAAGCTTGGTGTGTAGTTAAAGCCCAGGAATGAAAATGCCAATGTGACTGGAGAGTGCTTAGCAAGAGCAAAGTGATAAAAGGAAGGGCTAGGAGTATGGGGCCAGGTCATGTAGGGTCTTATAAATCTGTCTCAAATCTTCCTTCCAGGCTGAACTCAGGAATTTGGAAGCTCCCTCCAACTGCTCCAGGTTAAATTGATCTTTTTAATGAACTCTATAGCATGTGTCCTCTACATAAGGGATCAGCAGACTATAGCTCACAGACTAAATCCAGTTTGCCACGTGTATTTACAAATAAAGTTTTATTGGCACCCAGCCATGCCCATTCATTACTCATTGGCTGTGGCTTGTGTCAGATTACAAGGGCTTAGTTGTATGGTTGTGTTGAAGACTATATGGTCCCAAACGCAATTCCCATCTTCCTTCTGCATACTGAATGTGCATAGTCACACAATGGCACTTATATACGCTACTTGTTTCATGTGTCTTTGTATCATCTGTGTCTTATCATCTAGATAAGAAAACTGACATGAGGTGAGCAGTATTGCTGGAGGGTCAGAGGTGTGGGGTCTGCATCTAGACTACTCAAGTCTGAGTTCTTGCTGTGTCAGTAACTAGGCGTATGCCTCAATTTTCTTGTCTGTTTCCTACCCCATGGAGTTATCCATGGATTAAATGAGGTAATGCCCACAAGCACATAGGAAGCTTTCAGCCAAGATCTTTTAGGGGAGCTCTGGACTACTGTTAGCACACGGACACTACCTCCCACCCCCTGGATGACATTGGCTTTCCAAGAAGACTCTGATGTCTGCTTCCAATTTTTTTTCTCAAGGGCAGAAATAATTAAAATATATTAAGCAAAAACATAACGTTCTAATATACTGTCTACTCCCATCATTTTTAAGTGAGCGTTCCCCTCAGGAACTACTCCCAGCTCTCTGTCCTATAGTCTCATCTCTATTCTGCAAGATTGAGAGGGAAGCCTGCATCCTCTAGGCCACCAGAAGTTTGCCTGGCTTCCCAGTGATGGAATCCCAATGCCTCTTGGCATTGGGATTTAGTGGCAAACTGGATTTAGTCTGTGAGCTATAGTCTGCTGATCCCTTATGTAGAGGACACATGCTATAGAGTTCATTAAAAAGCAGAAATTTTAGAGAGAAAAAAACTCCCACCTCCCTAGGAACTATTTTTGTATTTGAAGTTTTGTTTTGTTTTGTTTTAACACCTTGACCCCAGATCTGTGCCTTTCAGATGTATGAGGGCTGTCATGACCAAGAGTGAGGGGTGAGGGGGTCCTGTGGGCGGCATGAACGTTCTACTCTGTGCAGCTTTGAATCACAGAGGTGGGGGAGGAGGTTGAAAGGGAAAAGGGGAACACACTTCTTACTGTTTACCTCGCTATTTCTAGGACCTAGTATGTTGTCAGAAAGACCAGAGGTTTCTGGGTAAACATGACACTAAATGAATGAATGAATTCCAACACCAGCTTTGTTTTCACTCACTGTGTGTGACCTTGGATAAGTCACTTCACCTCTTTGATTCAGATTTTCCATCTCTAAAATGGGGGTGATAATAGATGTATTCATTATAATAAAAAGAATAGTGTGTGTGAATATAATTTGTGGACTTCAAAGCACCATAAAAATCTGAGAAAAAGGTTAGAAATCTGTCTCTTTATGGCTACTTTAAAAGTACGGCCAGCTATAAATATAGTGGGGATTAAAAAGCAGTGGCATTTTAGCTGAGGATCTTCGGCTCATTAAAGTAGGTGTTCTAGTGTAAGAATATAAATGTAAATGGATATATGTTATCCTATGTAAAAATATAAAAATTTCACACACAAAAATGTATTTATCTTTCTTTGAGGATCTTTAAAAGTAGACTATCTTCTAGTGCTTCCATTCCCCACCCTCCCTTCAGGTTTTCCCAAACTCGATTAGAAGAGGATCACACTCATTCTGAGAAATCTATGAGCAAAAGCTATGATTAACTAGAAGCCTTTAAAGATTTTTTCCCATGGGGAACCTTGAAAACCTATATGATCCAAGAGAATACTTCCTGTGCTGAATGTCTCAGACATTTTGCTGATTTTGGGGGCTCATACCCCCACTTGGTTAACCAAGTTTCCATTTGGAAAAGACAAAGTACACTTACTTCCTTCAGCTTTCCTCTAGTATCCAAATGCCACGTTCTCCTGAATCTAAGGTATCGTTGCAAAATCCTCAGTGTTGTTTTGTGCCACGAAGAAAGTAATAAATGCCACCAACTAAACTCTGACTCTTCCTAAATGATATGATTCATTCTAGTATCAAAGATGCTCAAGCCTGAAAAACTTGTTTTAGAATCAAATACCTTTTAAAGGGTATGTGCAAAAATAAAAACAAGACATGGATGTATTTTGGGATAGTAATTATAGAACTTAATGTTCATATTTAATAACGACCAAATTGATAATAATGATAATTAGCATTTATCTGTGCCATCCTTTTGCAAAAAACAGAAGCTCACATAATATCTCACAATCCTTGCAACTACCTTGAAGGATAAGAAGAAGACGTATTATAACTTTAGCCTGTCAAAAAAAGAAATTGAGGTCCAGAGAGGTTAGTAGTTAGTATAGGTTGACACTCTACCCAAGATGGGGTCTACTGTTCACAGTCCAGGGATTTACCACCCTCTCTCCCCGCCCCCACTCTCCATATTCAGATCTTGGCTGTCTTTTGAATAACAATTGTTATGATAACCTAAAGAACACATATTTCAGATAAAAAAAGAAAAACTCCATATGGTTTTAAGATCTGTCTAGAGGAAAAAAAATTAACAAAACAAACGAAAGACTATAAGCCTTTAAGTAAAATTGATCAGAAATGCTATTTCAGATAAGAGAAGGCTGATTTTTAAAAGGCTCTTCCAAAGGACCTGGGTTTCGGCCCCCCACTTTTGCAGGGCTGCAGTCAGTATGGTGTAACTACATGTAGATAGAGTCAGACATTTTGTGCCAGTGATGGTCTGAGAGATGGTGGCTGGGAGATGAAGCCATGTGTGAGTGACTCCTGGAGAGTGGATTATCTCTAGATGGGCGGTTGGATGGTGAGGTTTGGAGGAATGAAAATGTGAGACTTTGGGAAATCTGAGAGCCACAAAAGGAATGCAGACCCTTAGAAAGCTGGGACAGCTGGAATGGAGCCTATGTCCTGAAATAGACCAGGGTAGGCCAGCGCAATTCTGTGAGCAGGTTGGGACGGCAGACATTTGGGAGGAAAACCCAAGAATCTAAGGCTGAAGTGGGACTGAAATCAGAGTCCTATTTCATCAGGAACCAAGGAAGCTGGGAGAAATAATTTAGGCATTTTCTTGATGGGATAGAAATAAGGAAAATACGGCAAGTTAGAGTAGTGATTAAAATGGTGGACACCGATAATCAGTTGATATTCGCAAGGCTACCCCTTGCAGCTGTTGATCCCTTCAACAATTGAGTACTTCTATTAGAGAAGCCAGGGAAATGAGGGTGTTGGACTATAGCTAAGGAGGTCAACCTACTTGGTCTTCCCTGAGCTTGATGAAGAAAGATAAAATGTATGGGGAGGAAAAACTGTGTTTATGAAAGGGGATCTGGGGATTTGAAATATATGGCGTAATCTGACATTTGTGGAATAATCGCAGAAGGCTGGAAGAGATACCTTACTTAAGTGTTTCCAGCAGTCCTGTGAAATAGGCATTACCATGTCCCTTTTACTGCTACAGATCTTAGATTCCAAAAGTGGAAATGACTCACTCAAGGTCATAATGAGTAGGAGTCTGGATTTGTCTGACATCACAGCTTTAACCTCACCCTGCTTCTGATGAATGTATGCTGATTGAGTCACTGAACAAATAAATGAAAAAAAAAATGGAGTGTATGCTCCCACTCAACTGTCTTTGTAAAATAAATATAAAATGTAATTATTGAAATAAGTATAAATATTATCTTCTCATTAACTTGCTAGCACCAATGAGGAGGGCTTAAAGTAGGAAATAAAACAGCATTCGCTGTCTCACTGTTTCATGGTGCCCTTACCAACTGCTGTTATCAGTGTTTCAACATAAATGGACAGTTTTGGGGGGATTAGAAAACTTGAAGGACAATGACACCTTTCAAGGATGGCTCTGGGGGCCCAGACGCACCCCAGTGGTGAGGAGGCTTCACCCTGGATTTCAAGTGCCTGCCTACAACTTGTTACAGAAATGGCGTGAATGTATCGGCCTTCTAAGCACTTTTAGTGAGCTCTCAGATTCCCTACTCACTCGGGTCCTTTGCATCTTCTTTACAGCTGGGAGAACTGCTTTTCTGCTCCACACAGCTTTCAACTTGACAAATGCGACTTGGCATAAATGTCCCTGTAGCCTTTTAAGCTTGCTCTTCTCATAGCAAAAAGCAGAAAAAAAGAGCAAGAATAGGAAAATTACAATTACGCGATGCGCAGATCCCAAGGCCTGATTGGTGTTTTCCAATCAGATTTCTCTGGCAACCACCCTTTCAATTCCCCATGAAGCCCAAAGGGGGTGTAAACCTTCATTTGCTTCAGATTGCTTAAAAATTACCTTCTAAGGACAAAAGTAAATACCTACCTCTTTTTAAATAGGGCTTATTAGACCCTTTGCTATATCGCCCTCCAAATAAAAATTATCAAACACTGTTAAATAGAACTTTGTAAACAGCATTATGCCATGATGATTTGCTCACTGTGCCCCTATGGGAAATATCCTCACCCACAAACATTTCTAGGTATCTACAGGGTACTTAGCACAATAGTAGGTGCTAAGTAAATACATCAAAAGCATTTTATATAAAACATAGTCTCTGGTCTCAAAGGGGGTTACAAGTTTTAAGTGGAATGGGGAAATCTGGGGGATATATGAAGAAAAAGGGAAGAATAGCTTTAAAGCAAGTCAAGCTGAATAGAGTATTTCAGTACCTTTGAATGACCTACTGGGTTTGTGCTTTGTTCTTAAAAATCTTCTTCCCCGGTGGTAAAACTGTTCCTTAGGAGTTGAATGGATATGTGTGTGAAGTGCATGGATACCATTGAGAAAAGGCATTGTGGGGGAAATGTGAGTGGCGAGGTCTGTGAGCCCTCAAAGGAGGGGAGGGATCCTGGGGGTTGTTAGAAAATGTTACAGAGGTGATAGCTGACATCAAAGGGGCTGCTGTCTGTAGCTAAGATACCACATTCTGGTACAATATCAGGACAGGGGAGGAAAATTAACTTTCTTCATTGTCCACCCTGCATTTTGATGATAGTGGACATATGTGGGTTTTGCTGCCCTGGTTCTACTTCTGATTCTTGTGGTCACATCCCCATGATTCTGCTCTGGAGAGCCCACCCTCCCCAGAGGGAAGCACACTTGAGGAATTGGCTGAGCCAATCAGCATATCACGTTCCTTGCCCAGCTCAGGGCTGAGTGTGTGATCTAAGCCTGTTTGGTCAGCAAGCATCTTGACCTTTGCTTGGAATGCTGGGTCAAAGATACTTCCTCTCTTATTCAGTACATCCACAGTGAAGTAGCTAGGTAGTCATGCGTGATGACGTCTGTACACTACATTCCCTGCTAGTAAGCCATTGTATAATCCCAACACACAAATATTATCTCATGCAATACAAAACTCTCTGTTGTTATTAACCCCATTGCAAAGATGAGAAAATTGAGACTTAGTGCTATTAAATAACTTATACTCAATTTTACAGTTAGTAAGTCATACTAGAATGGAAGGGCAGGTTTGTTTCAAATTTCTATTTCTTTTCATCATATCATTTTGCTGTCTGTAAGTTTCAAAACATAGTAAGTTTCCATTAAACATTAAACTCAAGCATTAAGTTACTGGGAGCTGTAATGCTGTAACATTTTGAAAACTATACCAAGTAGGGAGGGGTAGGTGCTTGGATGAACCAAAAGACTTGAAAAAATAATGTCCACAGAACACCCGTCATCTAGCAATCATAGTTGGCTACTAGTTTTAGTGAAATATAAGCAAGAACACAAGCATCCTAAAAGATATTAAGATTAAAAACAACAGTGGCTTAGGTCTATAGTATCTTACATTTATTTCCATTGACTTATAGGAGATAAGCTAGTTTAGAGAGAGCCCTCTCTTATTTTTTAACGCAACTTCTCATTTCTCACATGTCTCTCTGGCATATTGGAGGCGTATCTGGTGGTTTGCAATGGCTAGTGGAGCCATATCATATTTTCCCATTATTGGTGTACTCATGCGTGATGATGTGGATCCACTGCACACCTGCAGTTTGTAGCTATAATTCCAAACATTGAATTCCCTGAGGCAAATTAGAATTCTGTGCGTGGTGCTCAAAAGCAGAGATATGGGTAGAAGGTTGGTGATCTGCCTCTTGAGGTCAATGGGCCCACATGTAGAAATATCATTCATCAAAACTGAACTTCACTGTTGGCTAAAATCTTCTAAGTCGCTCAGCCATCCTGAGACCCCACTACTTATCAGTGTTATGAGTGTGGATGCTTTTCCTTAGAACTTCAAGTCTGATAATCTTGGAACTGCTAGTTTGCAGTCTATAAAATATCAAGTCAGTCATCTCCAGTATTAATACTTAATTCAAAATTAAAAGTTTTGCAATAGATTTCAGCAAATATTTTCCTTTAGTCTACCCTTAAGTCTGGGATACTAAGTTTTCTCAAATGAGGCCATAAATTATTGTACTTGTAAACCATTAACTTAGCTATTTGGTGTATGGTAGAAAAAAACAATAGATTTAAGACGAGATAAAGCTCAAAATTTCCTGAGTCTTAAAAATCACTATCACCTGATTACTTATGCACCTTGGTGCTGTTTGGTTTTTAGATTCCAAGTTACATTCACAACACCTAAAAGTATACTGTATTCAGCGGCACCTCAGTGGTTCAGTGGTTTAAGCATCTGACTTTTGATCTTGGCTCAGGTCATGATCTCGACATTTGTGGGTTTGAGCCCTGCTTCTTTCTGGCTTTGTGCTGATAGTGTGGAGCCTGTTTGGGATTCTCCTCCTCTTCTCTCTCTGCCCTTTTCCTGTTCATGCTCTCTCTCAAAATAAATAAATAAACTTAAAAAAAGAATACTGTATTCAAATGGGCCAAAATAGAGTCTTTCCTTCATGAACAGAATTCATTCTAATTCAATGAAATACAAAAGTTTATTTAATAATCATCATATGGAGAAATCACCTTTTGGAAATTTGTACTTTAAGGCTGTATTTCAACCCACTTCCTCTAGGCAGCATGAAAGAGAGCTAACAGGACTTATATGAGCATGTGCCTAGGTGAATATCACACATTTGGTAGCTATCTGAACCTGTATTTCTAAACTAGCTCAGGCTCCATAGAAAGGAAATGTCCCAGCTGAAGTATTCATTGTAGAGTTTGAGGTGAGGTTTCTTAGACCAAACTTTTTAGGGTATTACCTTCTTTGATTGCTGGTTAAGCTGGAGTTAAAAGTACCATTTCTTTAGGAACTTTTTCAAAATACTTTAAAACCATTTGTTCAGTTATCCAATGCATGTTTATTGAGCCTATTATTGTGACATAGGCACTGCTTTAGGTACTGGGGGTGCAGCAGTGTAGAATGGGGAGGGAGAAAGACAAGCACAATACAATGATTAAATGTACGTTCGATGGTAAGCTGTGGCAAGAGAAAAAGAAAGCAGGAGAGGGCAGCAGAGTGTGCATGTGAAGGAGGGATAGTGGTGTTATTTGCTGCACTGCAGAGCTTGGCCCCTGGAGGCCTCCCTGAGAAGGTGACATTGAATACTTCTGAATGGGGAGGAAGTCAGCCTGGAGATCTGTAGGGTGAGTGCTTGAAGCAGAGAGAGGAGTGAGAAGGTCCCACTGAAGAGGTCAGCCTGCCATGCTGACTTGCAGAGGCTGGTGGGGCAGTGGAGTGAGAGGAGACAGCAGGTGAGCACAAGAAGAGTGATGGGTGGGCATGGAGTCAGATCCCTGGGTTTCACAGACCATTGTAAGGCCTGTGGCATTTACTCCTTGAGATGGGAATTGATTGGAGGTTCTGATAAGAGATACCACAAGTCCTGGTTTAAAAGGATCACTTACTTGGTGGGGCACCTGGCTGACTCAGTTGGTAGGGCATGGAACTCTTTATGGCTGGGTCATGAGTTCAAGCCCCACACTGTGCATGGAGCCTACTTAAAAAATAAACATAAGGTATTTGTGTTTCTCTGCCTGACTTATTTCACTTAGCATAATACCCTCGAGTTCCATCCACATTGCTACATATGGCCAAATTTCATTTTTTCTCATTGCCATGTAGTATTCCATTGAGTATATAAACCACATCATCTTGAATGACTCATCAGTTAATGGACTTTTAGGCTCTTTCCATGATTTGGCTGTTATTGAAAGTGCTACTATGAGGGGTACATGTGCCTCTAAGCATCAGCACTTCTCTATCCCTTGGGTAAATCCCTAGCAGTGCTATTGCTGGGTCATAGGGGAGTTCTATTGTTAATTTTTTTGAGGAACCTCCACACTGTTTTCTAGAGCAGCTGTACCAGTTTACATTCCCACCAACAGATACCATATGTTTTCACTCATATGTGGATCAGGAGAAACTTAACAGAGGACCATAGCAGAGGAGAAAGGGAAAAAAATAGTTAAGGAGAGGGAGGAAGGCAAACCATAAGAGACTCCTAAATATTGGGACCAAACTGAGGGTTGATGAGGGGTGGGGGAGAGGGGAAAATGGGTGATGGAGATGGAGGAGGGCAGATGTTGGGATGAGCACTGTGTGTTACATGGAAACCAGCTTGACAATAAACTATATTTTAAAAAAAAGTTGAGTTGAGGTTGCTAGAGGGGATAAGACAGACTCCGGGGAAGAGTTTGGAGGTTTGCACACTAATCCAGACTAGAGTTGAAGGTGAGATATAGTGGTGGCAGAGGAGGTAAGGAGAAGATAGAGCCCATAGGCTTCTCAATGATGATTTGGACATGGAAATTGAGAGAAACAGGTGAGTCAAGAACAATGCCAGGAGTTTTGGCTTAGTCAGCTGGAAGGATTGAATTCCCATTAGCTGAGATGAGAAAACCTAAGGGAGGTGCGGACTTGGGTAACAAAGATTAGGAACTGACTTTGGGACAAATTATGTGTGAGATGCCCATGAGACATGTAAGTTGATAGGTTGAATAGGGCCCTGGATATGCAAGTCTGGGAACGCAGGCCATCTGGGCTGCAAAAACAAATGTGGGCCCTCTCATGGTATTTAAAACTCAGATAAGAAATTAGTGTTGGTAGTAGAGAAAAGTGGCCCAAGAGCTGTGCCTATCTGGCACTGATCCAACCACAGGAGATGGGGAGCTAAGGAGGAATACGCAAGGGGGTATGACAAAGATCAGCAAGGTGTGTTGTTCTGGAAGCCAAGTGAGGAATGTTTCAAGGAGGAAGAAGTAATGAACTGTCACGGTGATTTTTGCCTGGTCTAAATCTCACAGGACACTAAATCAGCCACACTCATTGTATTCCTCAGTCATTGGCTGCTTTATACAAAGAGTTCTGCTGTTCATTAATTACTTTTATCTTCCCAGCAAGATGCAAGCTTCCTGAGAGCAAAGCTTTTATTTTCTTCTTTCTGTCTTTTTCAAAACAGTAGCTTTCAAGTGGTTTTTGACTACCTTTCACAGTAAGAAATACATCTGCCCTTGGAAACCAATATATGCACATACACAACTAAAAGAAAGAAAGACTTAACCTCTTTGTGTGCCATGTACTCTATCTTCTTTTCTATTCTCTTCTGTTGTATTCTATTTAATTAAAAATAATGTTTGTGACCCACTGCATTGATTTCACTAACCACTAATTGGTTGCTATCATTGGCTTGAAAAGCAGTGTTTTTAGAGTGTCCAGCACAGAGCACTGCCAGCTTCATTGTTAATCATAGGGCCACGTGATTCACCTTTGTTTCTCCCAGAGTGCCTCCTATAAAGTAAATGTTTAGTACGTGCTTGTTGAATGAATAGCTTTGAGACCCTAAAGTAATAATTCTAGAATTGAGCTCTCTGGTTTTTAGTTACCTGTTACTTTCACTGACTGAACATTTGTAGAAGAATCTTTCTTAACAGCTCTCTAACTTCAGAATGAGGATGACAAAAGTGTTCCATTTTTGAATGGGTCCCTGTGTAGTGGAGAGTCACAGAGTGCACTTGCCAGGGTCAGGGTCAAGGATGCTTAAGCAGATGGAGTCTATCAGATAGGTCAGGACCACCTCTATGAAGCCAGATCAAGGCAGCCTGATGGTTGAAATGCTTTGCATGTTTTTGATGTATCAGCCTCCAAGGGCCAGGAGTGGTGGGGTCCAAAACATTTTTAAAAGCTAAAATAAATAAATAAATAAATAAATAAATAAATAAATAAATAAATAAAAATTTAAAAGGTTTCCATTCACCTTACAACAATCAACCCTATCTTTTTATTCTAATTGATAGGGTATTTGATGTCAATATGAAACACCTCTCATTTAGGTAATGTTTAAGTCCTTCTACATACATCATTTCTACAAAAGTGGCACAGAAAAAAATGGAATATTTTCCTACCAGGTAATTAATACACAGGTAGTTTTTGACTTAAAAAGGAGGAGCATGGTGCGATGAACATAGTATAGGGTTAGGAATCAGGTAAACCTGGATTCAAATTTGACTCTGCTCCTTCCCAGACATGTGATTTTGGTCCAGTGACCTTCACATCTTTTAACCTCGGTGTTCTCAAACAAAATGGTGACAGTAACAATACATCAGGGACTAACCATAAGGACAAAAATGATGTAAAAAAAAAAAAACCACTCCCGTGTGTGTGTGTGTGTATTTAAATAAAAGCCTATTTTTGGAATTCAAAAGATATTTTCATGTACAAATCATGTTGTGCATGATGGTTAAATTCCATCACGGGGCCAACCTCTATAGCCTATTTAATTCACAACAGGTATGAATCATGATGGAATATGTAATCATTTCAATGCTTTTTCAGCTTAGGGGTAGGAGGGGGCTTGGGATGGGGAAGATCAGTGTACTTGGGGAAATCTCCAGAGTCTGCCCAGAAGCTGGCATGTAAGGGACAGTGGGCCAGCCAAGGTTCTCAGAGAGGAACAGAAAAAGCAGATTTGTTTTAAGGAGCTCACTCACATGGTTGTGGGGGGGACATGTGTAAAATCCTTAGGGCAGGCTCCGGTGGGGGGTATGCAAGCTCAGGCAGGATCTGAGTCTCAAGGCAGAATTTCATATGCTTAGGGAAGCCTCAGCTTTGATCTTAGGCCTTTGAACTGATTGGATGAAGCCTACCCACATTTTCAGGGGTAATCTTTCCATAGAGTCAACTGATTGTACATATTAGCCATATCTACAAAATTTCTTCATAGTGACATCTAGGTTGGCATTCAATGAAATAATTGAGTACTCTGTCCTGGCCAGGTGGCCACATATAATTAACCATCACAGCTGGGGACTCAAGTGGCAGCTTCTGGGGTGGTGGGCACTGGATTCCACCACAGTGCTTATTGTTACTTAGATTCTCTTCAGTTGTGAGCTGTGTGTGCTCCATTCATTCTTCTAAGGAGTCAGTTTGTATCAAAGACCTAAGTGTAAACATCAGCTCCCTGATGAGCTGTTCAGTAGGTCCACAAAGGCCATCCAAGCAGAGTGAACCTCTGCTGTGCCCATTTTGCATCCAGTGCCTAGCAGAATGCCGGACACACTGAATTTAATTGACAGGCTTTTAAGAGCAGGGAAGCCATTTACAAAATATTTGATTCTTGCTGGCAAGAGAACAGGAAAATCTAGTCAGCTGAAACGTCACTCTGCAGGAAATAAATCAGAACTTCAGATCTTTCATTTAAACCCTCTACGTTCTAAAAGACCTGGAATCCCATCCTGACCCGCCTTAATAAAACAAATATAGACCTAAACTAAAAAAATTAAGATTGACTGTAACAACCTGCACATACTACTAATGTAAGACTATCACAATATTTTAAGACCCTTTATTTACAAATCTGTCTCACCCACCACTCTGTAAGCAACTTGAGAGGGGGGATGATATCATTCATCTGGCTGATACTCTATGTCTTATTCATGTCTACATACCCAGTTCCAAGCAGCATATCAAATAAGATAGGAAAATAAGACAAAATAAAAGTGCTCATGAAATATTTTATTATATCACCTGAGTTATGCCTGATTTATTCATCAGTTGAGAAGTTTGGGAGTCTTTAGTCTTGGATTTTATCCCACCAATGGCAGGGAAGAAACGTGGCATCCAATGTGGGCAAGTAAAAGGGACCTCAGCAGAATAGGTCAGGAGGGGCCCTGTCCATGAAGAAGCTGATGGGGGTGGGTATAGTATCCGTGGTAGATTGGCAGGGGGTAGACATACACAGCCTCCAGAGGAGAGGGTTTGGTGGCCTCCAGGGAGATGAAGTTGGATTTTTCTGTGAACATCTCCAGGAAGCCACAACCACATTCCACAGCACGGTCAGTGGGGCTCCGTTATGCCCACACGGCCCCATCACCAGATTCTGGCAGGGCCAGTGGAGCAGAATCCTAAAATTGCCATCTCACTCAGTATATTCTAAAACACACTCCATGGCTCGCTTATGCACAGAAATGCCTCATGGAAGAAGGTTCCGAGTGGAAGAGGTTCAGGACATGCTCTATCCTATATCGTTTTCTTAGAGAGTTGTGGTCCATAACAGCATCGTGAAGATTACAGCATGTCTGCCAATAAGGAAATCTTATCACTCAGTTTTTCAAACTCTATTCCTTTTCTGTAGATGGACATCTATTCATATTATGTTTTGATAAATATCATCATTAACACATGAAGAGACTGACACCTAGAGTGTAAATTACAGTTTATATGGCTAATAAGTGGAAGACTTGGGCTAGAATTCAGCTCTCTTCTCTTTTGGACCTGTGTTTCAGCCATTATATTGCAATTATTTATCCATCCACTGGACTCAACAAAAGGAAAAAATGGTTAATCTATATGAGGGCTTTTCACAATTGGTAAAACTGTTTTGGTCTTCCTATCTGGACAAGCAGAGGACAAAGAGAGGGTGGCTTCTGCGTGTAGAAGGGAAGAACCATAAGACACGGTCTCTGGGAGCTCACTCTTTGTGGCAAGCCTATGTCATTATTTGCTTTACTCCAGGAGTCTGTGCAAATGAAAGACAGTGATAGAGAAATGAAGGTGGCATTGATCTATAAAGATAGGTATGTGTCACAGGGCTTGCATTTCATATTATAAACCTAGATCGCACCAACCTTTCACAGTAAAAACTGTAATGAGGTACGAATGTCTTAGTCAAGATTGTAAATGATTCTCTTTGGATATAAAAGAATCCTTTCGACTAGCATGCACACGCCATGATTCCCTCTATTGCCAAATACTGACTGGAGTTCAGTCCGCAGTATTTCCTCTCTCACACACATGAACACATATGCATAGTTCATATTCAAGGATGATGTTTTTCCTATTACAGAAATTGTGATTTACTGACAGTAATACCATAGATATATGTCTTTTGAGAAAGACTTTTATGGGTCTTTTTTTTTTTCTTTTTTTACCTTTCTGCTAATAAGTCAAATTGACCTGATACAGGTTCTGCAAATATTCATGTCTCCCCTAGTAACAATGCCGGCTTCCCGCAATTCATACACTCCTCACTACAGCTGGACGAGTGGGCCCTTAGCCTCCCACTCAAGTTTTCAATTGTTTATGCACCAGTAAAAGATTTTGAATTAATAGAAAAGCATTAAATGAAGCTCCGTGTATGACATCCCATTAGACAAAAGGGAATTATTTTTGTTTTCCCTGAGACAGATTTGGAAAACAGCCAGAGAACAAAACAAAACAAAACAAACTGTTGTGTCAGAATGTCCACAGGGAACTTTTTTCCTAGGAGGACATAGTTCTTAAATTAGATTAAAAAGAATTAAGTGGCTTCCTACTTTCTACCCACACTAGTCAAATGTCTTTGATGTCATTGGAAGTCTGAAACATAGAGAGTGCTTTCCACGGGTGGGTAGGATATTGTGGAGTAGGAGGCAGGAAGTGGGGGACGCTCCCCTCCAACCATTGAGGTCGAGGGCGTGAGGCTCCTTTCTCTCTGCTCTCCTCACTATCTGGCAACTCAGGTTCCTTCTCTTCTTTAGTCCGAGGTGCTCCTAGGTGTAAATGTTGGCCTGATTTCAATTGTAATATATATATGGGGCATAAAAACAATAGAAACTCAGGGATAGGTTTTTGAATGAGAATCATAGAAGTAAAAATTGATTTTTTTTTTTGCCCAATTTTGTAGAGGGGATAATTTTCTATGAATGGAGAAATATATTTATTTGTGTTGTTTTGATTTGCAAAAGCATCTTTCCTTTGTTCTTATGCTACACAGAAACCAAAAGGAGATATAAAAATTGTGTCTGGGAGACATTTGGTTATCGTGAAATATTTAAATCAGAAGTTTCTAGCACATATGATCAATAAAAGTGAAGGAAAATTGGCTCATCTGACCTAACTCCCTTTCAGAGCATTATCATAGGCTGCTTCAGAAGGATTCATTTCAGATAAATTTTAACATATTTATTAAGGTACTTCAGGAGGTACGATTACAAAGGTAGAGTACCTAAGTATAAAAATTCTATTCCTGCATAAATTTCATTAACAATGAAAAAGTCACAATCCATTCCTGAAGAAGTTGATATAAAGAAAGAGTTGACTGAAAGGCAGAATGAATAAAAATAATATCTGCAATTTATTCAACTGATAAATTATTATAAAGATTTATTTACTGGGTGATTTATTATCACACTGTTTGGAAAAGCCAAAAACATGATAGTGAATAACGGTGCTCAGTATGTATTGTTAATATTCTACTTCCTCAAATGTTAAAATATAGTCGAATGTGGTCCTCATGAAGCAGGGATTTTGTTTCATTCAATTTTGTATGCGTGGTGTCTGGAAGTGTGCCTGACACATGGTAGATGAGCATTAAATGTTTGCTAAAGGAATGACTACTCCCATATAATGAAGCACTGCACAATTATTAAAAAGAAAGAGGTACCCAAAGGATATAAACATACATATTTGAAGGGGTATATGCACCCCAATGCTTGTAGCAGCATTAACTAACAACAGACAAACTATGCAGAGAGCCCAAATGTCCATCGACTGATGAATGGATAAAGAAGATGTGAGACACACACACATATACCCATAATGAAATATGTTACTCAGCCATCAAAAAGAATGAAATCTTGCCATTTGCAATGACATGGTTGGAGCTAGAGTGTTTTATGCCACGTGAAATAAGTCAGTCAGAGGAAGACAAATACCATATGGCTTAACTTGTATGTAGAACTTAAGAAATAAAACAGATGAACCTATGGGAGGTGGGGGGAAAAAGGGAGAGACTGGGAAACAAATCATGAGAGATGCTTACAGGTAAGAATGGAGCACCTGGTGGCTCAGTTGGTTAAGTGTCTTTCTTTTGGTTTTGGATCAGGTCATGATCTCACATTCTACAGTTTGAGCCCAGTCAGGCTCTATGCTGACAGCACAAAGCCTGCTTGGGATTCTTTCTCCCTGTGCCCCTCCCCGCTCATGCATGTGCTCTGTTTCTCTCTGTCTCTCAAAATAAATAAATAAGCTTTAAAAAAAAGAATAAATCGGGGGTTATTGGAGGGAGGTGGGTGGGGGATGGGCTAGATGGTGGACATTAGGAGGACACTTGTTGGAATGTGCAGTGGGTGTTGTATGATGAATCACTGGATTCTGCTCCAGAAACCGGTATTACTCTGTAGGTTAACTAACTGGAATTTAAATAAAAATCTGAAAAGAAAGAAAAAGAGAATGAATTGATCTAGATATACTGCCCATGAAAAGAAAACCAACATAATTACAAAGTTAAAAGGGTCCAGTGAGTATCGTACAGTATCATACAGTGTATTAAAAAGAAAGAAAATAAATGTGCATATATGTAGTGTGTATATATGTATATATATACATATATTTTTGTATTTGAATACATGCATAAAATATCAGAAGGAAAATGTTAAAATGATAATAGTCATGCTTGTCTTTAGGAAGTAGGCATGGGCAGACTGGGAAGCAAGGGACTTTTACTTTTAACTCTATACCATTCTGTACTGTTGGTATTTTTTAAGAATTAACATCTATAATGTTTATAAGAAATTCTGTGGAAAAAACCCAAATCCATTTAAAACATGAAATCTATGAGAAAAAAACCCCAAATTTGCAACTAGTGTAGGTCTGTCATGTAGAATGCACGTTGTAGTTACATAATCTCGATCTACAAATACTGCTCCATCATTTGCAAAGAAAACCCAAGGGGCAGGTTTTCACTGGAAATTGATAAAACTTGGGTAGGAGAATCAGAAGTTGGAATCATTAAAGAGCTATTACTAAAGAATGTATTTTGCTTTCCTATTTTTCAGCTTGGGCTGGGGTTTTATATTCAAAGTTAAGAAAATTTACACGTAACTATGCAAGAACCCATATGTTCTGTGTCAGTCTGCACCACTTATTTTCAATGAGGTAAAATAGCTTATTTAAACGTAGAATTTTCCCATTGGGTTTAGAGGATTCAGCTGGTTACCCGGCAGCACTCTGCTTAAAAATAGATGGGATGACATTTGTGGGTGCTTTTAAAAAAAATACCCTTTGGAGAAAGAAGCAGAACTCTAATGCCACATTTACCATTTATGTTATATAAGACAGGCAAGTTTTATGTTAGGAGGACTTCACATAAATTATTCTCCTTTCTAACTTATAAACTCTAGCACTTTTGGAACCAATCACCATTGCTTGATGTAGAAGGGCATCGCATTTGAGTTTTACTTTTTGATGAGTGTAATTAATTCAATGGAAGCCTAAACATGGATGGAAGGAGTTTCTTATCACTGCATATGGAGAATTTTCTCTTCGTTCACTCTTCTAATTATGTACTTTCTGCCACGTTTCCTTCATAAGCTATTTATTGGGTGTATGCTGTGTGGCAGGCACTGAGGTTATGAAAATGCAAATGAAGGTGATTTTGAGTGTATTTTACCTGATGTTATAGACCTATTTAATAATGTTTATACCAACCTGCCAAAAATAAGAAGTGGTTAATATCAGCCTTAAACCTGCTGTCATATGATTCCACAGAATCTAGAATAAGAATTAAAATAGGTTGAGCTGAAAATATACAGTCATCCAGAATTTCAAACTGAAGAGATATACGGGAGACCTACCGTCAATTAAAGTACAAAATTCTAAATCAGTGTTCCAATCTTGGTAGCATTGCGGATGGCAAAGTATTAGGACACCAGTAGGAAATGAAACCAAATGCATCACTTTCCCACCCAGAAAAATACACCTATTATAGAATCCTACTGATTTTCTTTATTACAAAAATACACTTTAGGAGGAAATTGCATTTATTGGGTAATAAGAAAGAGGGAATCGGGTCTGTGCCAGAACACAAGTGCATGTCATCGCTATGCAATATTTTTATCCTCAGTTTTTATAGATGTTTCCTCTGAGTCCTCATAAAAAAATAATGGGATTAGATTCTCTTTCTTCCCTTCTCAAGCACCCTCCCAACTCTGAATGCTGTCACACCGATGGCAGGTGAATGGTGCCTGCCCACCTAGGAGGCATTACACTTTGTCGCCCCTCCTGTTACAGTGACTTGAGTACCTGGCTTGCTCCATTTCGGGCAGGCCACCTGCTTCTGCTCCAACTAGTGCACTGACCAGAAGTCATTGCAAAGGGTGGTTAGATTAAGAAGGAGAAAGAGTCCTCAACCACACATTCTTCCAACTCCCCTTGGAATGTACCTCTCAAAGGTAGCCTAAGTGGCTCTCCTACTGGATGCATTGTTTCATCATGATTGTATTTTCCTTTTCTTAGGTTCTGCGAATGACTTTAATTGCTTCCCCTCCCCCCTCCACACCCCCAAGAGCAGGGATTTTGTGTTTTCTTTTGAATAGAGTTCTGAGCACCCCATGGCATTCTGTACCAGTGATAAATACTAATGATGAACAATGACGCAGGCTCTGGAAGCCCTGGGGCTGGCTCCAGGAGAACTCAGGATGAAGGGGGAGAAATCAATTCCTACCACGAAGGCAAGATTTAGCCTCTCATTAGATCCAACTGCTACATGTGAAAAAGTGTGTTAATAAAATGGCACAGGGGTTTTGTGAGGGGGTGCCAAACATTTGGACTAGGCTTACAAGATAACGTTTTCCATCTTCTTTCCAATTTGGGGTGTTATGATGTAACAGGATTTTGGGATCCAAGCATATGTTATTTTCTTTCTTTTTTCCCTTTTATGTTTAAACCCTCACTATAATGAGTTAGTTCTCTCTCTTCAATAACTTGGAGTGTTTATTTCTTTTCTATAAAAATGAAGCACTTAGACATATGGTGAAATTTACGTATATTCCCTTTTATGACTCTTTTCAGCTCTATTTGTATGTGACTTTTAATTCTGGCATGAATATATTAATTTTGGCAAGCAATGGACATTGGTTTTTTTTCCCTTGCCCTGCAATGGACATTATTAATCTTATGTTCACGCTGTCAGCACAGAGCCTGATGTGAGGCTCAAACTTATGAAAAGTTAAGATCATGACCCCAGATGCAATCAAGAGTTGGACCCTTAACCGACTCTGGCACCCCCAAATGTTTCCTTTTTGTTTACAAAACTTTTAAAAATACCAAACTTAAAAAAAAATAGATATCATTTATAATTTCATTTTAAGAAAGTAAAGGACCCTAGATTATCAAAGTTATGTGCAGTGACAAATGAAGCAAGTACTAACAACTTTTTCATCTTTCTAGATTCCATGACAGTTTGCAAAAGAGGAAAAACAAGTTTTTGACCAGCACGTTACTAGTAGATGACATCTAATTTCTTAGCAAATGAAAAATAATGTAGATTAGGATGGAGCTGTGGAATTAAAACTGAGGAGTTAAAGAGGCAGAAGGCAGAAATAATGGCCACCAATCTGCAGCAAGAAAGCGTCAGTGAGTGGATAAAAGACCTGAGTTTTCCTGGTGCATGAGCCCAACAAACTCACTCTCCTTCTATAAGCAGAGGGCTTGATTTGAGTGTAATGAAAGGTAGCAAAAATACAAATAGTCTACTTTACATAAGGAAATCCTAAAATGCTAGTGGTTCCTTTTTTCAAGGCAACTTTTCTTTCAGCAATTCATCGGTTTCAGTCATGCTGATCAGGGTCTTTCCGTTGTTGTGAGACATTCCATTGTGTGGTTTATAAGCAAATATGACTAGAAATGCCCAGCGGTCGTGAAGTTGGCATGGTCGGGATGCGTATTTGTATCACCTGTGAGGTCTGATACTGTGGCTTCCACACACGGGGAGTCCACAGAGTTGCCCGCGCGTGATGTATACCGGAAGTGTAGGATTTCACCTTCCCCTAGAGTTACCCTATTTGGTAGCGAGCTGCAACTTTCTCTGTTCAGAGTGAAGAGTAAACTCTTAGAGCCAGGTTAACTAGGTAATTCTAAATTTACTAAATGTTTCAGATGGATATAGAACGAAGATAAAGTAGTTTACGATTTGTCCCGGAGACTTGGACATACTAATCGGGCCTTCTGAGTTGCATGCTGGTTATAGGGAGATGCTGTACATATTTAATCACTTGATAATTTATTGGTGATGTATTTAATTCACATAAGATCATTGTATTCCAAATGTGAAAGGGACATGTTTCACTACTCTCACTTTTATTTTTGTAATAAAAAGATAATAGTAGGATCTGTAAGTACTAGCATCCATGGCACATGACAAATTTATCTTTTTAAAGAAAACAATTGTGAATTTTAGACAATTTGCTCTCAAATGTGAAAGACGATAGGTAAAAACCATCTGGTGGTTTAATAAAAAACCTTGCTTGAAAAAAAATTATCATGCATTTACACACTGATTTTATTTTTCTTTTATAGCCTGTCTTGATTTTTAAAAAATATCATAAAGGAGATGGCAAATTAGATCTGGAAGGTGAAGAAAATCTGTTCTTAAAGTCTAGATCAGATACTGAGTTGTCATTTGAACTATACAACAGATGATAATGCAATTAACACCTGCATCACGCACGAAGAGGTTCTGGTGTTACTTACTTTTATAATTTCTCACTTTGAAGAGAATTAGATGGAAGACCTTATTTTCTTTAGACACTGGCTCTGGTATTCATAACCTTTATTTATTTTCTTTATCGCATGATAAGTCTGCCCATAGGGTACAATCAATTCATCCACCCATTTGTTCACACTTATTTTTTTGTTCTTGAAGCCCACTCAAATCTTTTTTCCTGCTTCTACCTTTATTGAGTTATAATTGATATATAACTTTGTATAAGTTTAAGGCATCCAATGTATTGGTTTGTTTTATGTTGCAAAATGATTACCACCATAGTTTTAGCTAATACCTCATCCTGTCAATTAAATATACCCCCCCCCCCTTTTTTGTGCTGGGAACATTTAAGATCTACTTTCTTAGCAACCATTCACATTTATTGAATGTTTCCTACAAGCCAAGCTGAGTTATCAACACTAGTATTTGCCCCCAGGGACCTCTCAGTCAGTTGAGAGAAAGGTGAACTTAGTGGAGGGGAGGGAGCAGCAATCATTAAGTGTGGTTACAGTGAAGTGAGGAAATTGTAGCAAATTAACTAGATGGTGCAGTTAGCCCGGAAGCTGGTTCAAGGAGTTGGGACTTGACTTGAGGCTGGAAGGATGGGCAGCTTTTGCCAGCAGGTCCGGGCAGCGGAGGGTATGACGGGAGAGGAGAGCCAGCACCGTGGAGGCTTGGCTGTGCGAGCAGGCACTGTGTGTTCTGTAGGAAACACCAAATTATGTACAACACGTGGGGATTTCAAGTGAAACTAACTTCACTTCAGCCTACACCTCTCTTGGTAGTGCTAGAAATAGATGAAGTTGAAGGCACTCAGTCTTCTGCTAATAGTCTTGACTTGGCTTAAAGCACAACAAATCTTTTTTCAGAATTCCTTTCCTGGGATTGTCTTTTTCTATCAGTAATAATATGGCACTGAGAATAATGCAAATGGTACCTTTTGTTTCAGGGACACAGGTCTTCTTTTCTGAAATCCACACTTCCTCAGCATGCCTGGCTGCCCTGGGAAATTCCCCAAACCAGCCTTTCTTCATAACTGATCACTCTTTCCTGAACAGGGCATTTCACCATCTGCTCCGCTGCCCTCACTGTCACATCGCACCCTCAGCCACCGTCCATCACTCCCTTCTCCCAGGGACCTTGCTTCTGTTTGGGTCTAAAATCCCCGCATACGGCTTCCCCCTTTGCCCTTTTACTTCTGGCCTTCTTCTCACACACAGCAGGCGCTGTGATACCCCCCACTGCACATTTCAGACTGGAGGGCCTCTCCGCCCTTTGTATCAGCCTTTGTAATGTCACTTTTCTTATGTTATCAGCTCACTTGGAGTCATCTTTCATCTCCCAAAATACCACCATTGTGTTAGTTTCCTAAGGCTGCTGTTTCAAATGATCACAAACTCAGTGGCTTAAAACAACTTGCACTTATTCTCTAACAGCTCTGGAGCTAGAGGTCCAAAACTGGTTTGCTGAGTGGAGACCAGGTTCTGGGTGGGGCAGGGCTCCCTCCGGAAGCCCTAGGGGAGACTCCCTTTCCTTGCCTTTCCATCTTCTAGGGCTGTGTTCCTTGTCTTACTCAGCTCTAGGCACTGTCCTCCATCTTCAAAACCAGCATCAGAGCATCTTTAAATCTCTCTTCTGGTTCCATGGCTGCATGGCCTTCTGTGTTCAGGTCTCTGTCTGCCTCCTCCTTATAAGGAGGACACTTGGGATTATATCTAGGGCCCGCCCAGATAACCCAGCATAATCTCCACTTCCAAAGATCCTTGACTAATTGCACCTGCAAAGTCACATTTGCCACAAAAGGTAACATCCACAATGTTCTGGGACTGAGATGTGGCCGTATTTGGGCTATTTTTCCATGTATCTCAACCTCCGACACCATCATCACGGTTAAGAATTCACTCTGATGAGGTAGGCCCCATTATTATCTCTGTTCTACAGATGAAGAAACTGAGGCACAGAAAAGTTCACGGACTTGCTCAAGGCCAGCAGATAGAGTCATGGGAACATGAGGATTCATACGTAGGCCTGTCCAGTCTGACAGCATTTGCCGAGCACACATTGCTTGCTGTATGAGCTCTTACATTTGTCACTAGGCATCCATGTGCTGGGTGACGAGGACCTCAGACTGCCATGGTCAGCACAACATGGATTGTTTCCCAGAAACTGTGGTACATGTTCCTTCTCTAGCTATACTTCTAGATACTCCTTCCACAGAGAGCACTGCTAATTAAGCAGCTGGGTGGTAACAAGCAGTCATTTGTTTTTTTCATGAAAGACCAGTGGAAGCCTCCTAGGTAGTCTGACATCAGGCTCTGGCTGACAAACGTTAACGAATAACTGAGCTCAGGCAAAAGTGCTGTGGAGAGAGAAATCAGGGAGCAAGACCAGGAAAAAAAAAAATCCATGCTGAAAAGGACAATAGACTATTGTGAAGCAAAGTAAGGTGCTGAAAGAAAGTTCTTCATATTAGGATATATATCATTGTATCACATTTATTGATCTTCTTGGATATTTTTATAGCCTTTAATAAAAGTATTAAAATAGCAAAAAAAAAAAAAAAGGACAAATGGAAATGAAATAGAAATGAGAGGCCCAGTTACTCTCACTATCGAGAGAGCAAGAAAGGCAGAAAATGCTGTAGACAGAAAATGCCTGTAGAAAAAACTTGAGGATAAAGAAAAGGATACAAAGAAAGGTACTTTCAGATTAACAATAAGGAAAAACTACATTCAGAGGAGGCTATTGGAAGTCACAAAGCCAGTGATCAATCTATTATTTATTAAACAATTTTTTAATGTTTTTATTTATTTTTGAAAGAGAGAGACAGACAGAGACAGAGCGTGAGCAGGGGAGGGGCAGAGAGAGAGGGAGACACGGAATCTGAAGCAGGCTCCAGGCTCGGAGCTGTCAGCTCGAACTCACGAACCATGAGATCATGACCTAACTCAAAGCTGGACTCTTAACTGACTGAACCTCCCCGGCACCCCTTATCTATTTTTCATTTTTAAGATTAAAGTGTTTCTCATTCCTAGCCATGTGGGGAATAGAAAGACTTGGCCCTTAGAATCAGAATGAGGGGCTCATGCCTTAATATCAGGGTTATTTATGGCAACCTAAGCCTCAGTGGCCTCATTTATAAAATGGGAATAAGAACAAGAAGACTCAGGAATTTATGTGAACTGCTATAGCACAGTACTTTGTAGGAATGAATAGCATAAAGAATCATTGCATTTGGTTTCTGCAACCTCATCAGAACAAAAAGTAAAAAAGCTCATTAAGGAGTCCAAGTGTTTATTCGTGCCTTCAGATGGGATTACTTTACACTTGTTCATGGCCACAGCTGTGGCTGAGAGCCTGGATACCTACATTCACAGAACCGATAGGCTAGTGGAACAGGCCATCGGTATAAAACAGCAGGAGCATGGTAGGGAAATAATGGATGCTCCGAGAATGATTGGGAAAGGGGCCAATCAGAGGGCTTCCTGGAGGAGATGCCGGCTCAGACCCCATGAGAAAGTTGAAAAGGGGTTAAGTAGAGGAGAAAGGAGTTTGAGCTGGATGGATAGAAGAGACAACAGAGGAAGCAGCTCCTGTAAAGGCCCTGAGCAGAACACAGCACCAGTGAGAAAGTTAAAAGTAGATCAGGGATGGCTGAAGTGCAAAAACAGGGAATATGAAGAAGTGAGCCGTGAAGGAAAAAGTTCTCTAATTATGTCATACCTTGTAAGTCATGGTAAGGAGATGGTCTTTTCCCCAAGGGTAAGGAAAAATCACGGGAGGATTCATAGGCAGGAGATTTGGTGATTGTCTTCACATTGTAGAAAGATTACTTGAGCTACAGTGTACAAATGAGGGGATTAAGGGAAAACCAGAGGCAGGCAGAGCACTTAGGAGGTATTTGTAATCATCTAGGTGGGAAACTCGGAAGATTTAACTAGGATAGTGGCAGAGAGAATGGAGGGAAGTGAATAGAAATCAAATTCATAGGACTTGGGGATTAATCCAATCACCCATTCATTCATTCAACCAACTTTTATGAGCCTGCCTCGGAGATGTGACGGTGAGGCAGAGGAGAAAAAATCAGTTTCCCCCTGTGTTTCTGGGTTGAAAATAATGGGTAGATAGTGGTGCTATTTACAGGGGCAGGAAACACAGAATAAGGAGGCTTGTCGGAAAGATACTGAGCCCAGTTTTCGAGATGATAGGTTTGGAGTAATGCCATTTATTTTTATAACACAGATATCCTGGGGTCCCCCAGCCTGTGAGCATAAATGAGGTAAGGTTAACAATTAATAACTAAATCTAGTGATATTTTAGTCCTCTCTCATCTTTGCTCCCCCTCCTGATCATCCCCAAGAATGGGTTTCATGTGTGTTTGGGAACAAATCTGTTTGCTGCCTCCTGCTCAGGCTTCCTTGCCACACTGCCAAGAACTTCTTATGATGGAGGCCATCTGTGACAATGCCGTGGTTTCGGTGACTAGTGTCCCTGGTAGATAGGTGCTCTGTGGGCTTGCTAAGTGTATGCGAGTGCGCGCACGCGTGCGTGTGTGTGCATGTGTAGGGAAGGTGGTGGTGCTCTTTTCACTAGGTTTTCTCCTTAGTACATTAACAAGCACAGAGAGTTCACATGGGAGCCTGTAAATAACACATGCCTTGCAGCTGGCACCGCTAAGAATGTCTGAAAGGACTAACAACTTTGTATCTCATCTTGAAGCATGAGTGGGTTGACCACTGTATAAAAGGAATCTGGAAAAGGCTGCTAGTCGAACAGCCTTGCATGTTTTCATCATTGTGTTGGTATTAGACCACAATAGCAGATAAACAAGTGTGCTGCTATAAAGGTTTTCTTAACTTACAAATGACAGAGACTAGAAAACAACAACCTGGTGGTTACTAACGTTTGCTTTCTGGTTTCTTCCAGCTTTAAATTTTTTTTTAACATTTATTTATTTTTGAGAGACAGAGAGAGAGACAGTGTGATCACAGGAGGGTCAGAGAGAGAGGGAGACACAGAATCTGAAGCAGGCTCCAGGCTCTGAGCTGTCAGCACAGAGCCTGATGTGGGGCTCAAACCCACGGACTGTGAGATCATGATCTGAGCTGAAGGGGCCGCCTAACTGACTGAGCCACCCAGGCGCCCTGTTTCTTCCAGCTTTCAAACAGATGCAGTGTGGGGCACCTGGGTGGCTCAGTCGGTTAAGCATCAACTTTGGCTCAGGTCACGATCTCATGGTTCATGGATTCGAGCCTCACATCAGGCTCTATGCTGACAGCTCAAAGCCTGGAGCCTGCTTTGGATTCTGTGTCTCCCTCTTTCTCCTCCCTTCCCCATTCACACTTGGTCTCTCTCTCTCTCTCTCTCTCTCTCTCAAAAATAAATAAACATTAACTATAATAAATAAAATAGACACAGTGCAATGCAGAGGTTCTGAGCCTATGATACCGAGGAGAAGGGGAATCAGAATTAAGGAAGCAGAATGCTGCGTTGGAGCGGGACAGTCCAGAATGGTCTGGAGAGATGGAGTGTCAGAGGGAAAGGGAAAAAAGAGGAAAAGAAAATGAACACCTTACAAATCCAAAACAATCCACTGTGTTTATGCTTCCAACAGAGTTCTGCAAACAGAATAGCCATGAAATTGAACATATTTTAAAACTTTGAAGTATGAATAGTAACATATGTCTGTCTTGGTGTTCTTAATGAACTGTGATAGAATAAAATGCCACACTCTGACTTCTCATAGGTTTACTGAATTAGAGGCTTTTCAAAAGAAATGCGTAAAATTTGTAGGTGGAACACAGGTGATCTGTGAGGGGACTAAGTCATTGGTAGTAGCCAGATAATTTGTCCTCACACTTAGCACCCCCTTTATACTTCAAGGGAAAACAGATATTGTGACCATTTTAAAGGGAGAAAGGATAAAAGTTCTTCATTTTCTATAAATGTCTGATTGTGATGTTTAAAGATTTCCACAAAACAAAAATATCTGGTGCCCACAGCCCATTTCCCACGCGTGAAAACAGAATGGGCAGATTGAAACAGGAGGAATGGGAGAAACATTTCCTTTTTCATTTCTCCAAAATTTCCCACATCCTTCGACTGTTTTACATAGAACTTTGGAAACCTCTTTTGAGGTCACCTACTTTGAGAGAACAGAGTCTCTGATTTTTCAGGTGACATGGCGGTGAGCTCAGAAAACATAAATCTTAATCATATTCTTCATTTTTGTTGTTCTTCTAAAAAGGAAAAGATGATCACTTCTTCCCCATCTTGCTAAGTTTTCACTAGTTTGTGCTATGCATTGACTAAAATAACAATCCCAGTGTTAAGCACTGAAGAGCTGTATCACAAAAAGCTAAGCCAACCAGGTAGTTGTTTTATCCTTTCTTATTTTTGATATATTGTAGCTAAGGTAGCAATGAAAAAGGCTCAGAGAGGTCTAACGGTTTTTGGTCCCAAGAACTTGAGTGGAAAAACAATCACATTTCCACTGAAATCATTGCAGCCGTGGCAAATCAAGAAAGTAATAATGATGAAAATTCACATTAACGTTATGCTGCTATTTTAAAAATACAACCTTACAAAATAAAACCCACCTACCCCGAAGCTGTGGAATAATTTTAACAATTGAAAATTACTACCATCTCTAGAATAACATGTACTTAGAAATGAAAGACGCAGAAACCAACATGATGTATGTTTTCTGCTTTCTCTAGAGCACATTCAACATCAATTTACAATATATCATGCCAAATATATTCAAAAAGCAGTGCTTAAATAATTTTGTCTGTCTTTGCTGCATCTAAATATTCTGCTATTTTAGTAAATTCCTTTTGCACTATAGATGATAAAAGTATTATTATAGAGATGTCATTCTTACTAAAAAAAGCTGGATTTCTCCCTTAGCCCCTCTAGTACCATAAGCAACCTCATAAACCAAAACGGGCGCATCGGGGGTATTCTTTATAAAACCGTTCATCCCCAATTCACACACATTGTGAGACATGAAATTCACTCCAGCATGTTAAAAGAAAAATTATGATTAGCACAGAAATCAAACCCAAAGAGACTATTCATTTTCTTTTCCAGAGCCCAGAATTGCCATTAGCTTACCTTATTAGCTGAAATGCCAAACAGGATGTCTTTATGGAAAATTAAGTTCATTATTCATCTCAGCTTTGATTTGGTATAGTGCAGCTGAGAGCAGTTAGCTTCTCTCTATGATTTGCCGACGCAAAGTGGGTGAGTAAGGCAGTAAACACAGAACTTGGGAGGTGCGGAGTGGTTGGCCATGGCTCACAACTCTAGACTTGCAACTGTACATTTTCATTCATATGAAGATACCTAATGAAATCAAATCTTATAACTGAAGAATAATACTTAAGTAAACAGTGTAGATTTTAAAGCCCATGCAGTTTTGCACAGCAGTTGTGGAATCTTGCACGCTCGCCATCCCAGCAAAATTACATTGCTATTTCTCATTATCTCAGTAGATTCTTAGTCTGTTGACTCACTTTGCAGCACATACAGTGGCTAATGGGTATTCTGTCAAGGAGAAATACACATGGGGGAGTGATCTCCACAATTTTCTAAAAAAAGGATACCGGCTTGTCTGACTAGTGATAGAAAGATGGATGCATTTTACAGTTTTGAAGATAAGTATACGGACACCTATAAATTGGACACAACATTCTCATTGCTAATGCAGAGAGAGATGTTAGGTTCCAATAGTAAAATAACAATAGATACCTGTCCTCTGAATATCACTTAAAATAAATCATAGTCTTTAATAATTCCTTAGTTTTCTTCAAATGAATTAAAGCTGTGTTTAGAAACCTTTGGGCAAATGCAAGAGTATGTCTCCTTCCCAGATGGGCAAGGGGAGCACTGCAGTGTCCCCTTCCAGGTGTGTTACTTCATGGAATTTGAGCATTTATTAAAGTCCAGCTTTACCAAGTAAAATGTGCCAACACAACAGCCAGACAAGTCCAAGATTATCACCAGACAAGGCCAACATGACTGGGCAAAGCAGTTTTAGCTTAAAGACTTTGAAATTTTCTTATCTTTGTCCCATTGCAAAACCAGACCCTAAAACTCTCTTCTCCTGAATAAGCACATGGTTGCCTCTAATGAGCAATGACAAAGAACAAGCAATAATTAAGTGATTGATTTGCCTCAAAACGTGAAACAGAGTTACCATATGACTCACATTCCAGTATCCAGGAGAAGTGAAAACATGTGTCCACACAAAACTTTGTACACAAATGTTGGTAGCACCATTATTCACAATAGCCAAGAAATGAAAACAACCTGATTTCCATCAGCTGATGAATGGACAAAAATATGTAGTATATCTATACAATGGAACATTATTTGGCATTAAGAATAGTGTTTATATATGCTATAAATGGATGAATCTTGAAACTAGTAGGCTGATTGAAAAAGCTAGTCAAAAAAGATTACATATTGTATGATGCCATTTATATGAAATGCTTGGAATAGGCATAATCTAGGAAATAGGAAGTGGATTTGTAATCATCCTGAACACAGGGTAGCAGTAGTGGGAAGAGAAAGCTAATCAATAAAGAGTTTCTTATTGGGATGATTGCAAGATTCTGTGCATACATTAAAACCATTAAATTCTGTATTTTTAATAAGGGAATCTTATGGTTGGTAAATTATATCTCAATAAACATATTAATAAAATTACTAATTTGCCATGGAAATACTGCCATATAGTGTTTGTAATGATAAGAATTAGTTATATAATGTAAATTCTGCAGAAATGGGGGAAGAGTGAGGATAATACCAAATGTAGGAATCCCTTGGGGACTCATGAGGTATAGACCTAACCAAAAAGGACCATTTGTGCTGATGTTTAGTTATGGCTAATTTTTAATAAAGAAAAAGATGTTTCCAAATCAGAGAAAGTGAGGGGAAGAGAAAGGGGGAGAAGACAATAAAGGAAGAAGAGGAAAAAGAGAAGAGAGGAAGAGGAAAAAAGAGGAGAATGACGAACAGACTGTGTTTGATGAATAAAGGCAGATGATTCAAGAGGGAAAACAGGATCACAATGCTTAATTCTGTTGAGATCGTATCAAATGATCTATATGAAAATAAAAAAACAAGAAAGCCTTTAAAGAAACCAAAAGATTGTACAAGGAGGGTTTTAAAGTGTTCCCATTAAAGGAACTTGTTTCATACGCGAGAGATGAGTTTACCGTCAAGGATGAATACAGGTAAGTGATGAGCATCTATAAGAATTGCACCAAGAGGTGGGTGCCTGGGTGGCTCAGTTGGCTAAGAATCTGGCTCTTGATTTCAGCTCGGGTCTTGTCCTCAGGGTCGTGAGTTTAAGCCCCACATTGGGCTCCACATTGGACATGGAGCCTACTTAAAAAAGTAATTAAAAGAAAAATAAAGCTAAGGACAATTTTTAAAAGAAGCATTTAAAAAAGATATAAACTGGAACAAATAGAAGAACCAGGAAAATCCCAAGGCTTGGTCCAGATGGCATAACGGTATAACAGATGATGATGAAGGAGGAGGAAGGGGAGGACGAGCAGTGGGGAGGAGGGAGGAAGAGGACAAAACATAAAGCTCTCAAGCTCTCCCATTTTCTCTGTCCAAGTAAATGAGCTACAAGATGGAAAGAGCAGAAGCAGCAGCATGGGGAAGAGAAGTTTGAATTCCAGGAAAACGTCTTATATGCAGATGACTCATAAATTTATATTTTCATTCCAGCTTTCCCATAGGAGCTTCAGGTCCTTGACACATTCACTTAGATACTTCACAGCACAGCATTCACACTAGCATCCAAGTCAAGCTCATTTTCTCCTCTTCGCTCCCCTGCCCACTCCGGACTGAAGTTCTACCAGAGTCCCCACTTGAGTGAATGGAAACACCATCTTTCTTGCACGTCAGAAACATAGGTCCTGTTCTGAACACTTCCTTCTCCCTCTGCGTCACCAAGTCCTGTAGATTTGGAATCTCTGGAAATTATCCAACCTGCCTCAGTATCACCATCTCCACCCTAGTCCCACCATTATCTTGCACCTGGAATGCTATAGTTTACCTTTTGTTGCTTTTTCTGCTTTTCTTATCTTTTCACTCCATCTAAAGGGATGTTTTCAGAAGGCAAAGTGAATGTCAGCCTTCCCTACTTCTACCCTCTTACACACAAAAGCGAGGATATAAAGATTCAAATTTTAAACACAGCCCCAAGGACCTGAATGATACAGTTCTGTGAATCTTCCCAACCTCCCCTTGCACTATCTTGGTGACCTAGCCAGACTAGATTTATCTCTGACTCTTTTGTTTCTTCCTGCCTTTGCATGATTCCCTTGACTCATAGTCTAATCAACTCCTGCTCTTCCCTCAGACCTAATCTCAACCATTACTTCCTAGGGCATGCTTCCCTAAACTTAAGTCAGTATGTTATTGGAATATCATACTCTCCTTCATAGGCATTGAGCAAAGTAGTGACTTGGGATAGGTTTGTACCTGTGAGCAGTAGGCTCAGAAGGTGCATGGACCACTACACTCTTGGCATCTTTGAAGAGATTTGCTTTACATTGAGTCTCTTCGTTAAATGAACTATGGAGAGACCTGCCTCCCCATTGGTCCCTCTTCTCATAAGGCAGGTATGAGGAATGCATTGGATGGAGGCTAGGCAGAGAATTAACATTCTGGGCTTAGGGACCCAGCAGTCTGATCTTAGGTATAAGATGTTTATGTAGGGTTAAGAATTACCAGTTGCCCAATCCCTTAGAATCCACAGGGGCCCTAGTCCTGCAGGAAGCTCAATTCTGCCAATTCCGTCCAGTAAAGAAAAGGGCACCCCTGACTGTAGACAAGGGGCAGCTCCCACCATAGTTCAACAGAAGCCCTTGTCATAGTCATGAATTTAAATTTCTTTGTGTAATTGATATTAGTAATATTTCTTTCCCACTGACAATAAGAAGCAGGAGAGTAGGGATCATGTCTGTTTCTGATCATCACTGTATCCTTTGCAACTACACAGGGCCTGGCAATAGTAGGCATTTAGTAAACATTTTTTGAATGAATAAAGGAAAGCTCTGAAATTGGCAGGCTGTGGCAAGAGGGTAATGACAGTATAATTGTTAATGAGCAAAATAATTTAAATCATGTGTTCTGTGTTGGGCATCAGGGCTATTCTTCTTGGTTACAAAATCTGATCATTCTCTCTTTCTCTGGTCAACATGGCTCTGATGTCACCACTGCATGAAGATCTACTATTAGTCAAACGCATGCATTTTACTTAGAAAATTAGCTTGCAGTACGTTAATTTAAAAGATCATAAGATTTACTAGATTGATAAATTAATAGATTAATAAATTAATTTTCTCAATAAAAATATTTTCCTTTTTAAAATTAGATACACCTCGGGGTGTCTGGGTGGCTCAGTCAATTGAGTGTCCAACTTTGGCTCAGGTCATGATCTCACAGTTCGTGGGTTCGAGCCCCACGTTGGTCTCTGTGCTGACAGCTCAGAGCCTGGAGCCTGCTTTGGATTCTGTGTCTCCCCCCTCCCCGCTCTGTCCCTCCCTTGCTTGTACTCTGTCTCTCTCTCTCTCAAAAATAAATAATAAACATTAAAAAAATGTTTAAATGGGACACACCTAAAAATATTCAGCTTCAGTTTTGTGCCCAGGCAAATCATATCTTTATGTACTCAAAGAACTTTTGGTAGGACCCCAGAATCAAGGTAGATAATCTTAAAGATTGATAAAACAAAGTGCAGTAAACAAGGATAGACAAGGCTTTTGAATCATCCAAAAGATAATAGCTTGATGGGCTTGAATTTACAATGAAACATCATCCTAGAATAGGCTGTTAAACAGAAGGTCTCTTGAGCAGGACGAGAAGCAGCCTGGGTTTATGAAGAAGTAGTAAGAAAAGCTGACTGTGCTTTATTTTGATTTTTATGTTAGAAAATCAACTTGGTTGATAGGTAAACACATACTCTGAACTTTCTAATGCAAAGTCATCTTTGCAGAAAGAAAACAGGAGGAGAATCTTTCTAAATATTAACAGAACTGGTTTTCCCAGAAACTGAAAATTTTCTCCCTTCTCCTCCTGGAATCCATTACAACCAACAAAAACAACAATACAACAAAATGAAGGGAAGTCCACAAATCATATTTTCAGCAAAACCAGCAGAAAATGCACAAACTCCCAAGTCAGAGTCCAGCTGAAAGCCAAGGAGGGAAGTGACAATAATGTGGTAGGTAAATTGGAGGTGTGAAGGGACCTGGATGCAGCAGAACTCTGTCACATACATAGTCATCCAAAATGAGCACTGCAGTGTGAAAGGAAAGCTGTGGAGAGATCTGGGACTAATGTAGGTGGTGAAGTGTAAGCGAGCAAATTTCATGAAGGGCCAGAACAATTCTAAAAATGACTGTATCCTTTGTGTCCCCATATAATAGGCAGGCTGTGAGGTCATCTGTGAAGGGACTGAAGGAGACAAGAACTAGGTTTGGTCTGGGCGCTGGAGGATGTGTGACTCCCTAGATGTAAGCCAGGCAGAGAAGGACAGAAACCATATGTTTGCACTCATAGGTCTAGCAAGAAAACAAGAGAGACCTAATGGAGAACCAGGGGGAGCAGAGGAGGGAGAGAGAGTTGGGGAGAGAGAGGGATGCAAAACTTGAGAGACTATTGAATGCTGAGAATGAACTGAGGGTTGGGGGGGAAGGGGGAGGGGGGAAAAGAGGTGGTGGTGATGGTGGAGGGCACTTGAGGGGAAGAGCACTGGGTGTTGTATGGAAAACAATTTGACAATAAAATATTATGGAAAAAAAATAGATGTATTATATTATAAAGAAACAGTTTAAACTATAGCAGCAGCAAAGGGAACCCATGACTCTTGGGAAGCCAGAGCCCACCATTCCCTCTGAAGGAACCTTCTGATCCTCGAGGAAAATATGACTCATTCAAATAGAAGTAACATAAAAGGAAGAAGCATAGAGGTACTATAAAGAATATAAGAAAGGGGGGCCTGGGTGGCTCGGGTGGTTGGGCATCTGACTCCTGATTTTGGCTCAGGTCATGATCTCACAGTTCGTGGGTTTGAGCCCCACATTAGGTTTTGTGCTGACAGTGTGGAGCCTGCTTCAGATTCTCTGTCTCCCTCTCTCTCTCTGCCTCTCCCCTGCTTGCACACGCACACACTCTCTCCCTCTTAAAAATAAACATTAAAAAAAGAATATAAAAAAGAGTAAATAATAAAAATGCCCTGGGAAAAGATGTTGTAGCAGAGAAGATTGGAAACATACCCCAAATTCAAAACAGTAACCAATGAAGCAATTACAGCTATAAAAGAAGATCACAAAGAAGAGTTAGAAAAACTTAGGGAAGAAAGGAGAATACCAGAAAAGGTTGCTTGAGCATGGGAAACAGGAACTGAAGGAAAGGAAGATACATGAAGGGACATGAGAGATAAAGATGAAAAAGAGCAAGGAAGTGGTGATAAAAAGAGAAGGGTTAGAGAAACAAGGAAATCTAACATATGCATGACTGTAATCCTGAAGAATAAAATCAAAATAATAGCATAAAATAATTAACTTAAAATACAATTCAATAAAGCTTTGCTGAAATAAAAAAAAGGCTCAACTTGATTTAATAAAAAGGTACCCATTTTATCAGTGACAAGTCATTCAGAATGGTCAACATAAAGACTATCGTAGAGAAACTATTGGAAACAACCATTTAGACAGTTGGGCACAAAAGATAAAAATAAGGTTAAGGGGGAAAAAATGAGGTTGAGATCAGATAACTCACAGAAACACTTAACCTCAGAACATAGAGCAACATCTATAAGATATCAAGCCCAGAAAGCAGGAGTCAAGGATTTTCTATCAGTCAAGCTCCCCTATAAGTATAAAGACTCAAGTGAAAAGATAGTTTTGAACATGCAAAAATTTGGATTATAGTGCTCAAATATATGAGCCTTTCTAGGGGGAAAATAACAGGGAACAAGCTATACACAAGTGTGATGTCAACAGAAAAATGTCCGCAAAGAACCAATTGCTAACATTCCCATGTTCAGTGCAGCACCATTATCTATAATTGCCAAGATATAGAAACAATGTATGTGTCCACTGTGGATGAATGGATAAAGAAGATGTGGTACACATATAATGGAATATTATTTGGCCATAGAAAGAAGGAAATCTTCCCATTTGTAACAGCCTGGATGGATTTCTAAATCTAAAAAAACACAACAAAACAAAACAAAACAATCCAAAAATGAGGTCATAGATACAGAGAGCAGACGGCAGTTGCCAGGGGTGGGGGCTTAGGGGTGGATGCAATTGCTAAAGATCAATTGTACATACTTAGAGTTATAAAATACCTAAGTCCTGGGAATGCAATGTACAGCATCGTAACTATAGCTAATAATACTTCATTGCATATTTGAATTGGTAAGAGACTAGATCTTGAAAGTCTTCATCTAAGAAAAAAAAATTTTTTTGTAATCATGTATGGTGATAAATGTAATTCAGACTTATTTTGGTGATCATTTCATAATAGATATAAATATAAAATCATTGTGTTGTACACCTGAGACAAATACAATGTTATATGTCAATTATACAAAATGAAAATAAAAATAGAAATAAAACTAACTGGCCAAAACCTAGTTCAATACATTTTAGAAAAAGAAACCCATCTTCTTCATGGATTTAAAAGGGGTGATCCAACATTACACAAAGTTCCTGTCAGATACACTTTAAGAGTTTTTTCTATTTCTAATTTATCATAATTTCTAATTAAATCATTAATAGCTGTTGAATATTACAAAATGTCTTTTTTGCATATATTAAGGTAGTCATGTATTTTTTTCCTTTAATTTCCTAATTCTGTGAATTATGTATCTTTTCTAATGTTAAGGTTTCCTTACATTACCAAATAAATCTCATCTGTTCATGTTATTTTACATTATTTATAATTATTTAATTTTAATGAAATATTTTTGAGAATTTTTGCATCAGAAGTGTCTGGGTAAGTGTCTGACTCTTGATTTCAATTCAGGTCAGGTTCTCGCAGTTTGTGAGATTGAACCCCGTGTCAGGCTTTGCACTGATCTCAGTGGAGCCTGCTTGGCATTCTCTCTTCCTCTCTCTCTCTCCCCTTCCTCTGCTCATGCTCTCTCTCTCAATAAATAAATAAATAAATAAATAAATAAACTTAAAAAAAGAGTTTTTACATCAAGTTCATTACAAAAAATTGCATTAAAATTTTCCTTTTTCATACTGCCCTTGTCTAAGATTATACTAAATCCTAAAATGAATTTGATGATCTTGGCATCTTTTTTGTTCAGATCTCTAGAAGAATTTTTATATAACAGAGATTACCCCTTCCCTGCAAGCTCTCTAGAACCATTGGGTCTGGTCTTTTTTTCTGAGTAAATTTTATTTATTTATATACTTAAAAATTTTTTTTTATTTATTATTGAGACAGAGAGAAACAGAGCATGAGTGGGGGAGGGGCAGAGAGAGAGGGAGACACAGAATCTGAAGCAGGTTCCAGGCTCTGAGCTGTCAGCACAGAGCCTGATGTGGTGCTCGAACCCATGAACTGTGAGATCATGACCTGGGCTGAAGTTGGCCGCTTAACCGACTGAGCCACCCAGGTGCCCTCTGAGTAAATTTTAAATTAATGTGTCAATTTCTTTAACTGTCATAGATATGGTTTCTGTTTTTATTGTGTTTTGAAGAATTTAACATTCTAAGATTATCCACTTAAGTTTTCAGTATATTGGTATGAAATCTGTTTCTGTTCTATTCATGTGATAGACTTAATATCTACTTTATATTTATCCTTGTTCTTTTCTATATCCCTAATAGTGTTTATATGATGCTTTCTTTTTTCTCTTTGGTGCGTTTATTCAGAAGTTGTTCAATATTACCAGTATTTTTAAAGAACAGCAGCAACACAAAACAATTCACAGTGATTATCTCTGGGTGATTTCTATGATCTTTATTTTCTTATGTAGTTTAAAAAATCTTCCCAATAAATATATATTAACTTCATAAACCTCCCCCATAATGCTTGATTAAAAAAAATTTTTTTTAAAGAGACACAGAGCATGAGCAGGGGGTGGGGCAGAATCTGAAGCAGCTCCTGGCTCTGAGCTGTCAGCACAGAGCCCGATGTGGGGCTCGAACTCACAAACCATGGATCATGACCTGAGTTGAAGTTGGATGCTTTACCAACTGAGCCACCCAGGTGTCCTTGATTTTTTAAAAAAGAAATGAGCTTACTGGTACAAAGAACAGATTGGTATCATTTAACAAAATGAAAAACTTAAACACAATAAGGAAGTATAGACTGGATAGGAGATTTATAAATGGTTGAATGACTTTCCCTATATGGTATATAAATCATTTCATGAAAAACTATGGGATGGACTGCAGTTGAATGCATAAGCCTCTGTTTTGGGCCCTATTCTGAACATTTTTTTATTATCAACTTTGATGGTACATTAGACACTATTATGAGATTTACAATATAACACATCTTGGGAAAACTTTTAAAATATTACAGTTTAGATTTAGTATTCTCCGTTTTGACAGAAGAAAATATTCTTTTCAGTAGTCCAATGGCACTTGCACGTGGGTCCATTGGAAGCAAGCTACCCCTTCCTCAAGATTCTATAGCCATTTGCTGGGGAATTATAATAAGAAATAAATAACACTGAAGTAACTATCCATATAAATGGTGGTCCCTGGAATAGTGCACAGTCTGCACAACCCTCAGGGAAGGGTAGCCCTCAGCTTGAAAGACATAGTCATATCTATGAGGTGACATTTTTCAAATGTTTATTTATGTATTTAAAAAGAGACAGAGAGAGTGGGGAAGGGCAGAGAGAGAGGGAGAGATTCTTAAGCAGGCTCCACACTCAGCACAGAGCCCGATGTGAGGCTCAATCCCATGAACCATGAGATCAGAGAACTGGAGTAGAAATTATGAATCGGAAACTCAGCCAATTGAACCACTGTGCCCCTGTAAGGTGACATTTAATAAAGATAAATATGGTATTTTACATAATGTCAAACCATTTACGTGCACAGTTCAGGGTGGGGGAAACATGTCAGCATGATTTTCTATGAAAAGATGACTCACAAATTTTACCTGAGTGCAAGATAGTTTTGTGTGACTGCCAGGCAAGCTGGCACACTGATAGAAGAACAATATTCATGTCCAAGTTTCTTCAGTGGACACCGGGAAGTCCGAATTCAACTGAAATGTTGCTCACCCAACTATCCCACAAGTTAAGAGGAATGCTGCTTTTCTTGGAACTAGTTATGATTTGTCCCTTGGGATGCTGAAAAGTCCTGTTCTCAGAGAGCTGCTGAAGGAACTAGGTATTTTGAAGAACAAACAATGAAGACTTAGGGGCGAACAATAAATCATTAAGTATTTGGAGAATTGCTATGTGAAAGAGTAATTTGATTTACTTCACATCACACTTAATATCCCGGTTAAAGGGAGGTGGGTTTGTATTGGGAGAGAGAAGCATCTTCTAAAAAGGTGTCAAGAATGGAAACAGGTACTGGGTGAAAATTCAGATCATCTTTCCAGATGAGTAATGTGTACAAAAATCCTTAACATTTTGCATGCCCATTGGCCGGGCAAGTCTAAGTCTAGAGATTTCTACTGAATAAATAATTTGATACTCCTTGAGGCATTTGTAACAGTAAAAGACTTGGGTACATTACTAAATAAAGAAGAGGAAAGGCTATAAAAAAGAGAGAGAGCAAACAACAGAATAGGGGCAAAGAGAACTGGGGAAAGGCTGAACTCCATGAAACAAAAACTACTATTCTAAGGATGGGGTGGAAAGGCCAGTGAGATATTATTAGAAAATTGCCAGTCAAAATAAGGTGCATGCAGGCCACTGAGGCAATGGCCCAATTTTTTTGTTAATTAGATGAGAGAATTGTGATTGCTAAAATAAAACTCAGATTGAGGATCTCTAGTGAAGTGAGGTCAACAAAAATAGCTAATAGGTGGGAAATTACTTTAGTCATTTGAAAGTGAAGAAACCTATTACAAATGGGTGTTAAATTGTTTGCAATTGTAGAGCAAGAAAACGGATTCGGGTACAGATTATTGTATGTTATCCTGCTACATCAGGAGGGTTTCGGCATGTAGTTGCTAAGGAAATGCTTGTTTTAGAAGTGTGCACTTGAGGTTAGACAGTAGTTCAGACATCTCTGATTATCTCCCTCTGAAAATGATGAAGCAAGAAGTCTCCACAGAATAATTATTCCAAATCAGAATATTTAAATTATCTTAAGATACTAAGATTTGCTTGTACTTCTGTTTTTGAATTGAAGAATAGTGCATAATGTGTGAAGATGCTAACCAGAAAAAAAGCTTCCACATCTTATTGAAAAAGATATTAATGGCCTTATTCATAATGGTGAAAAACTAAACAAAAATTCAAATGCTAAATAATTGAGAAATGAATATTCTGACCATGGTGTATTAGCATACGTCAATAGCTATGCATATTTTCATGAAAATGATACACATTAAAATAATAAGCATTTATTAAAATGAAAAGCATATGTATGCATACAAATGTATACAAAATGATTTTTATCCTATCGCCTTGGGGAAACTACTGGCACATCCAATAATTAGTTCCTAATTACCAGATTCATCGGTAGACATTTTTTTTTGGCCTACTTGACCACTCTTTGGTAGATGACCTTATTGAATCTTCCCTTTCTTGAAATCCTCTTCTACCTTGGCTTCCATGCTGTTTTGATTTCCTTTTTATTGTTTCAATATTTTTTGGCTCTTTATTATTGCTTCCCTTAGCTTCATGTCTGTGATTTAATGTCTGGGTAGCCCGGGAGACTGGCCTGTACTGTTTCATCTTCTAACTTACACATGTCCTAGTATGATCTCATTCACTCTCAAACTTGGTTCTACCTTCTTTGTGACAACCTTGGTGAAACTTTCCCCAGTCCTGACATCTCCCCGAAACTCCAGATCATACATTCAGCTGCCTCCACTTCCCCATCTTCCTCACCTGAGGATTTTTGACCAATCTGACACCTGTAAGGTCAGGTAGAAAGATTATCTTGAATTCCTTCTATCTTTATTGTTTCTACCTTAGTCTGAACCACAGTCATCTCTCGTCCGAATTAGTTTAAGAACCACCAACTAGTATTTGAATGAATGAATGATTGCCTATAGGACATCTTAAACAGGATATTTCACAGATTATTCTATTCAAAATGTCTAGAACTAAAACAGCTTTTCTATCTAAACTCTGCCCCCGCCATTATCTGTCTCAATTGGAGGTACTGACATGTACCCAGTTTTTCAAACCGTAGGTTGGTTGTCATTTCTACTCTTTCTTTCCAGACACCCTAGTCATCCAATGTCCAACTCTAGGCAATTCTGTATATTTTTAAAGTTTTCTCCTTTTAAATATTCTTATCATCAGTATCCCACCCCTTTCCACTATGTCAAGAGCCCCTTGAGGGCAGGAGTCATGTCTTTTCAACTTTGTACTCCTCGTCCTTAACAGAGGCCCTAACATATACTTAGTGCTCACAGTGTTTGAATTAAAACTTGTACCATGGGGGAACCTGGGTGACTCAGTCGGTTGAGCGTTCAACTTCAGCTCAGGTCATGACCTTGTGGTTCATGAGTTCAATCCCCATGTTGGGCTCTGTATTGACAGAGCCCCCTGTCTCCCCTGTTTGCACTCTGTCTCTCTGTCTCTCACAAATAAAGATTAAAAAAAATGTTCCATGTACCACAAAAGGCAAAAATATGTATAACACATTAATTGCAAATGTATAAAATGCATGTGTTTACATTTATCAATATTGGAAGGAGATTTCAATCTATAGAGAATTGGTGTTTTACTGTAAAGTTAAGTGAATAATAAGCATTTTAAATCAAAAGGAAGCAGCAAATACGGAATTCATAGGCAAAGAGGAAGCTAGCTCCAACAGTTAAAAATAGTTTAAATAATTTAAAATAGACTAACATAGTTTCATAGTTGAAATCATCTATAATGGTTTAAAATAATCTAACAGACATGAAAATTGAGAACTCCATCTCCACATGAAAGAAGTATCTGGGGAGTACTGCATATATTCGGTGATCTCATTTCGCTGATAATGCACCAGCGGGATGATTTCATGCACTTTTCATACAAAGTTTGAAAAATGGTTAGGCTTAAGAAATATGTCATGTATTAGGTGGCAGATTGTGTGGCAGGCAGAATAATGGCTTCCTGGAGATGGTCACGTCTTAATCCATGGGATTTGTGCAGGTGTTACCTTATGTGGCAAAAGAGACTTTGCAGATGTGATAAAGTGCATGATCCTAAAATGGAGAGATTGTCCTTGGTTACCTGGGTGAGCCCAACATAAATACCAGGGTCTTTGAAAGGGAAAGAGAGGGGCACGGAGAATCAGAGAAGGAGAACTGAGCACAGAAGCAGAGAGCAGTAATGCCACTGCTGGCTTTGAATACGGAAGAGGTAGCCAGAAGGGAGGAAGATCAGCAAGGCTCTGGAAGCTGGAAAAGGCGGGAAAAATGGATTCCCACCCCCCAGAACCTCCAGAAAGAATACTGCTGACCAGATTCTGACTTTAGCGAGATCCATTTCAGACTTCTGATTTTCAGTACTATAACATAATAAGTGTGTGTTATTTTAAGCCAGGAGGTTTGTAATAACTTGTCAGAGCAGGGACAGAAAACTAAAACACTTAGGATACCATCAAAAACCTGGCTAAATGACACTGTGATCTCTAACAGTAGGATTTTCTGCAGTGCCTTTAAATCTGTTCTCTTGTTTCAGTTCACGTTGCTACCACCATGTTTTTAGGCTTAATGCAAATAATAGCCCTGACTGGGGCATTGCATAATGTCCCTTTTCCAAGCATTGTTCTACACCTTTTACATTACAGTAACTCACTTAATCCTCTCAAACCCCCTATGTGATAGGTATTGTTATTATCTCCATGTTAGAGAGAAGGGAGAGGTTAAATAACTCGCTCAAAGTCACACCATCAGTAAACACGGGGTTTGAGCACAGCTGTCTGACTCAAAGCAGAAGGAAGAAAGCATCTCAAATGGAGAAGCCTTTCTTCTCTATCCTTTCTTTCTAAGCCCCAGCTTGAAATTCTTCCTATTAAGCCCCCATATTCTTTGTTCAAATATCGATGCTTCTAACTTTGCTCTGTATTATATTTATTGAACTATCTACAGTTCCACTAGACTATGAGAGTATGTGCTGTTTTTACAGAATTTTGAATTCTCTCCTTTCAGCTTCAAACTTACATGTGGGAAATCCTTATTATTTTGTTACTTTATCACTCAGGAAAAGCTCCTTTACAATAAATCCTATTATAAACTTTGTAAGAGGATCTCCACGCTCCAACAGAAGACTCACTTATCTCAGGTAATATGCACCCACAATAACAACTCCTTAAAAACTACACATTCCTCAAATCATTCTAAGGTTATAACCAAAAAGGTTTTTCTTTCTTCTTCTTTTTTAAATGTTTATTTTTGAGAGAGGGAGAGAGAGAGAGTAAGAGCCTGAGTGGGGGAGGGACAGAAAGAGAGGGGGACAGAGGATTGGAAGCAGGGTTCACTCTGACAGCAGAAAGCCTGTTGTGGGGCTCGAACCCACAAACTGTGAGAGCATGACCCAAGCTGAAGTTGGAAATTCAACCAACTAAGCCACACAGGCACCCCCAAAAGGTTCTTCTTGTGAACTGTTACAAGGAAAAAGGAAAATCATCCATTTTAATGTTTTACCCAATTTTACCCTATTTTAATGATAACATAACTTGTTAGTAGCTCTTTATCTCTTTTGGAGACATGATAAAACCTAGAACTTTTCTCCCAAGCGGATGAACACAAACACCTATCCTCATCAGTTTTTAAGTTCTGGAGTTGGGGCACCTAGGTGGCTCAGTCGGTTAAGCCTCCGACTTCAGCTCAGGTCAGATCTCACGTTTGTGGGTTCGAGCCCCGCGTCAGGCTCTGTGCTGACAGCTAGCTCAGAGCCTGGAGCCTGCTTCTGGTTCTGTGTCTCCTTCTCTCTCTGCCCCTCCCCCTCATGTGCTCTGTCTCTCTCTGTATCAAAAATAAATAAAACATTAAAAAAAAAAGTTCTGGAGTTTACCCAACCCTTAGAGTGCGTTCTTGCATAGTCTAAGTGTCCACAGCCCCAGGCTACGAACACTTCAGGCAGGTGGATGGGTGTGTTCTGCCTTTCTTCATCTGAGTTCCCCTTAGACCCCCCACCCAGCCCTCCACCCCACCAAGGGGTCTTCTCAAGGTAGGATTACTTTAGCCATCAGCCAAGCTATCCCTCCATTCTGTGGGCTGCCTCAGCCCATGACCCGCAGATGCTCTCTGGAAACCCTCTCCCTCTCGGAGTCTGCATCAAGGAGTTCTGCCTTAGGAAGCTTTTCTAGAAAGGCCTTTTCTGGAAAGTAAGCTTTCCAATTGGCCTGCCACCAATGGCACTTTTCTGGCCTGATGAGCTGAAGCAATCTCTCTTTCCAGGCCTCGAAGATGGCCAAAGAACACTTGTTTTCAGAGAGCTAGATTAGAAAATAGAGCTCTTGAAGTTTGGTAAGTAAACAAACAGGGCCAGACAGCATTTTTTTAGGTAATGCCAGTTCCCTTAAAACAGAAAACTACTTTAAAAAGTACATCGTGGTTATTGTTCCATGAGGCTCCTGCCTATTATCTAAATAGGGAATTATATTTCTAATTTAGAATGTTGCACATTAAGTCTTGACACCCATAAATTGGTACATTATTCTTTCAGTGTGCACTGGGCAGGTGTGAGGTTCACTCATCTTGATGAATGGGGTTAAAGTAAACAGAGCGCTGCTAGCCCATGGTGAATACTCCCAGGGGCCCTCCCAATAGCTCTGGCCCTTTGATCAAAGGTGGAAGACGGTGAGGAGTGGCTCCAGTGCAGCCGTGATGCAAACCGTACCTGCTGGTGGGAGGGAGCCCGACTGGGGCCGGCTGTGTGACTGGCTGCAGCACATATTACTATGCACTGCTAACTTCTGGATCTGTTTGCACCCAGATGCAGCTCCTAGAGGGGCCCAAACATCATAATGTACAAATAAATGTGAGTAGGAGAAAAATTTTGCTTTGTCTGAGAGAGAGCTTCAGCCCACAGCTCAAAGAACTCGAGTGGAAAGATTATTCTAGGTCCTGCCTGGGGGACTAATGGCGAGTCAGGTACAAAATGGCGAGTAGGAGCAGAATAAGGTCCTGGATGGGACAGCACCAGGGGCCGGGGAAGAGATCAAGGGAAACTGTGTGATGTGCCCAGCACAGTGCCCCACCCATAACCAGGGGCTAACTCTGGGTGAAGTCCCAGGCTAGATGTCATCTTGTTAGTGAAAAGTTGGTTTTCCTTACTGAAAACGAGCTCCTTTATAGAATTTACTCCTCAAAATAACTCCATGAGCTAAGTATTTTACAAAGGAGGAGCTATATGATGCGGGGAAGTGGCTTACTTAATGCCACATAGTGAGTAAGTGGAGGGCAGTGTTTTCATAGGACAGCCCTCACTCCCTGTGACTCCCCGTGCCCATCTGGGCACATGGAATGGGATTGGTAGATTCTGACACCTCTATGCACAGAGGTAATCACAACAGGATGTTACCTTCCCTTGGCAAAGCCCAAATCTAGTAGAAGTCATTCTATTGAAATAGACCAAAACCCAACTAGAACAGTGTTGTCCAATAGCATTTTCCACCATGATGGGAATATTTTATATCTGTTAGTGCCATAGAGTAAACACTGGCCACACGTGACTGCTGAGCACAAGCAATGTGGCTATTGTGACTGACGAACTGAATTTTGTGTTATTTAACTTTAATTAATGTAAATTTAAATAGCCACCTGTGGCTAGTAGCTACCATGTTAGACAGTATAGAACTAGACTGTTGGATTTAGAAGGAAAGTTAAGGGCCATCTGTTCAGATTTCCTTCCCTCTGTCTCTGACATGTTCATCCAGCCTCTCAGTAATTAAAAAAAAATAAAATTAAGGGGTACCTGGGTGGCTCGGTTGGTTAAACTGGTTAAGCATCTGACTTCGGCTCAGGTCATGATTTCACCATTCCCGAGTTCAAGCCCCACATCAGGCTCTGTGCTGACAACTTAGAGCCTGGAGCCTGCTTTAGATTCTGTGTCTTCCTCTCTGTCTCTGTCACTTCTCTGCTCATGCTCTGTCTCTTTTTCTCTCAAAAATAAACATTAAAAAAATTAAGTTTTTAAATTTATTTTGAGAGAGAGAATTTCAAGCAGGCTCCACACCGTCAGCACAGAGCCTGATGTGGGGCTCAAACTCACCAATTGCAAGACCATGACCCGAGGCAAAACAAAGAGTCAGATTCTTAACCTATTGAGCCACGCACTCAGGAGCCCCATCATTATGCATTTTTTAAGAAGCTCTTCTCCTAACTTGGGATCTGATGTCTTTGTTGGGAAAAAAGTCTCCCTAATTTAACAGTAGCATCTTCAGGTGTATGACCTGGAGATAATACAGATGGGTTTTGGTATAATACACTCATTCATTATTCCCTGGAGATAGCTCTTGATATGCCCTCTCTGGGCTCCTGTTGTGCCTGTGAACTTTTAGGTCTCCAAGGGTACCCCTTGCTGCATCTCAGGTCTCTGGGTGCTCAATGCTGCACTGCCATCCACAGAATCCTGGAGATCCCACCGTGTTGGCCTGTGGCTGAGCTGAGCACCAGATGCAGAATGACTGTGAGGATGCCCTCGATCTCCACCAGTGCTCTGCTCTCTATCTGGATTTCTTCTCCAAGGCCTGGGCAACCCCACTGCCTACGGGACCAGCAGCCTGGTTGTTGGGCTCAGGCTGGTTGGTGTCTGATGCCTCCTACTCCCCTCTGGGGCATCTTTTCCTGCTCTTTCTTATTCTTATGCCATTGCTCACCCTTAAAAATGCTGTCCAGAGAGTTAAATTGTTTGTGTTTGGCCTCCAGGGTAAACCGCCTCCTTCATCTTTGGGAAATTTGAGTATTTTCAGAAAAAAAATTCTGTATCATCTTCTCTACTACAGACCAAATCCTGTCTTCCATTTACCTATTTTCACCAGCTGGGTGTACTGCTATCTTACTTGTACTGGTCCTTTCCCCAATCTGGTCTTTCCTTTTCCACATTTATCTAGTCACCTCTCCCAGATTTCAGTCTGGGTCACACAGTCGCTAAATAGATGTTGGTTGAATGAAAGGCTTGTTGAGAATGGCAGCTCTATTAAATCACATAACAAAAATTTTTATTATACACCTATGATCTAGATAATACAAAGGGACTACATATTTTGATAGTAGGGTGGCTTCAACCCTGGTTGGAGCTGAGAAATACAACACTACATTCTATTCATCCATTAATCTAATTAAATGAAATTAAATTGGCATGGTTTAATTTTAGTGAATGCATTTCTTACAAGTCCCTATTAAGTGAATAATTAACATTTCATTCTTATGTCTGGGGGTATTTTATAAAATATTGAACCAAAAGAAAGTGGAGGCTGTGGAATATAGTAAGACTATATTCATTACTTTAAATGAGCTTAAACAAAGAGGAAAGTGCATGAAGTAAGGGCTTGCTAGAACACTGCTTTGCCTGCAGTGAGATACATGTACATGAGGAGAAATCCAAAGTGAGCGGAGACGTGGGAGAACACAGACTACATTGACTTCCAAGTTCATAATTGAGGAGGGCACTTGCTATGTTGATGCACTTCTGAAGTCTGACCGCTCTGTATTGTTACCTATTATAAGAATTTAGTTTAAACTCTACTAATATTCCTTAACAGCATATATTTACTGGATATACGCAGCCACCTCTAAGGTGACATATGTAAATGTTCTGCACTGTATATTATATGATTCACTTAATTCAGTTATACACTCATAGGTAACTAAGAAGCATTCTAAAGGTAGACCTTTAGGGAAATTTTTCTTTTCCTTAAGACCTAGAGTAGCAGTTTGACAAATAGTAAAACTGGTGAACTTCTTAAAGATTTAGTTAACAATCTGGGATATTTGGAGCTCGTGCACTAAGAATTCTGGCTCACAATAGGCCTGAGAAATATCACTCTGGTCTCCCAGAAGGACAAAATATAAAGTCACAGTGACTTATAGAGGAATTGTGTTTGGGGATTCCTAGTTCATTTCCTCATCATTTCAGTGAAATTACATTAAACCAAGCAGAGGATATTAAATGGGCATTTCATACCACATTTATTTGAACATAATTTTACAGTGTTACTAACAACACCACTAACTACAATCAGGTTGGCAGTCTCAAGGGGTTGTAGTGTTGTTTCCTGTTGAAGCAAATGATTAGTCAAAACAGCCTTGAGAGATGGTTGTTTCATAGATTGAGATACGATTTTCCAGTTACATGAAATAATATTGTGCTACTACAATTTAGCAATTTATATATCTGACTTTGTAAACAAATCTCACATGTCCCTTGGTTTCTAACATGACCACTTTCCAAACCAGACTTATATTTATGCCCAATCATAGAGACAGAATCTGTTTTTTCATCATTAGTTGCTCATTTTTTTAAATTGTTATTAAAATAGATGCCCGTGAAGAAACAATCCTCCAGGAAAAGACCGAAGTAGAGTCAGCGTGATATGCTGGAAAGTGAACAGATTTTGGAATCAGAGCAGGGCTTCTATCTCCATTATGGCCCTTACTAGTAGTACAATTTGAGCAAATTAATGACCCCCATTTTGTGTATAATGAGGTCTGAGCAGCTACCCCAGTAACTTTCAGAAATAAGGGTAAAATGTAGTAAGCACAGGCCCACAGAACCTGCTCACTAAATTATGGTCCCTTTCCTCCTTGGCCTTCTCCTTCGTCCTCTCCTTGCCATCATTCATTACCACACAGAAGCCCATCTGGCAGGTACTGAAGATGAAAGGATACTCAGTTTGGTGCTGTGGGAAGGAATCAAGGGCCCCGAGTGTTCTTCAACATGTCAGTTCCTCTCTCTGGGTCACAGATGAGGAAGAAGGTAAGAAGGTGATTTGTCCATCAAAGCTAAGAAGAGATTTTAAAGTGTGGCTCAAATCAGGAGCCCGAGGTGTCACATGATCAGCTGTTGTTTTCATGGACAAGTCACCAGCTGCAGCCTGGGAGAGCTGTGGCTGCTAATTAAACTTGGGGTCTTGGGATAGCTGCCGGACTTTTTTTTTTTTTTTTTTTTTTACTTTAATCAAGACAGTGGATTGAGGGGGAAGGGATTTGGATTGGTATCTTCCTATTCTTGCTTCTGTTTTAAATGGTTGTATCAGTTTTGCTGTCTATGGACAAGGGATCCCATGGTTCCAAAACATAAAAAACACTGGGCTAACTGGCTGTTGAAGTTCTTTCCGACACCTGCTTCTATTGACTGAATGTGCTCCCGGGGAGTTTATAAGGAAGAAAGGCACAATGAGATGTGCTCTCCAGAAACTCTAGCAGCAGACTAAACCACAACCAAATTAAGAACCAGGGCCTGGAGTGGGAAAAGGAGGGGCGGGACAGGCAGCAGAATTTCTTGCGCATACTGAACGCCAAGGTAAACGCCTCGTGCTAGGGGAATGAGGAGCGCTAACATACAGGGTAAGAGGAACTAAGGAGGACTTCCTGCTGGCCCTTCTTCTGCACTGCTCTCTACGACTGAGGAGCTATGAGAATGCCAGTCAATTTCTCCAGGCCTCAGTTTCCTTCTTGTAAGCATGCTTTTGGGGTAGTCTCCCATGTCCAATTATATAATAAAATGGCTACCTAAAAAATAGGGGAAGAAAAGAGAAGCAAGGAAGAAAGAGAAGAAGAAGAAGAAGGAAGGAACAGAAGAAAATACAGCTAAGCCCAAATCTCTGTGCTCAGTAGTATGCAGGGGCTGGGTGTGTGTGTGGAAGTAGGAAGCAGTATAATTAACCTCACATATTTGATTTCTGAGGGTCACTGCAGGAAGGACGTTATTAAAGTCTTGCCTAGCATGCAAGGCTCTCTTCCAGGGAGATCCATAATACCACTCTGGGAGATGGGGTGGTATTTATGATGGAGAGGGCACAGAGCACAGGAAGAAGGCAAGCAAGGTCAGTTCGGAGGAGAAATGAGGATGTAGTTTCCAATTTCCTACCACGGTACAGCTACAGGAATTGGCTATCTAGATTCACCGATGGAATCTAATAAATAACAACAGTTGGCTTTGGGATTTTTTTTTTTAAAGCAGCATGAAAAGTCAGAATATGTATTTTTAAAGAAGCATGAAAGCTCATAGGAGACATTTTTGATTGATTGTTCAGTTCATGAGATCATCGGGCATGAAATAAAATGTTTCTTTTTCTGTGTAGTGATTGCATAAGCCAAATATGGCAGAGCGACCTACACGACAATTTTCGGCCTAAGGATCTGATTTTTTATAAGCCTCACCACACACCCCTCACAGAGGGTTCTTGTTTTTGGTGGATTTGTTTCACCTCCTTTGTGAAAGCCTTCGAGAGAAGGCAGCAAGCAGAAAAATCAGCTATTTATAGGCTTTTTTTTGACGAAAAGTGTCTGCTCAGCGTGCCATGGAATACTTCCAAGAGGTGGGAGAACAGGAAACTATCTAAAATCAACTAGAAGGCTGGAGGAGTGTTATGGGGGAAAGATTTTTACATGGGAATCATTTTCAGAAAGCTTAGGTTTCATTTGCAAACAAATGACAGTTACTTTCACCGACACCCCCTGAGTTACCGAAGAGCCAGCTGAACTTGTGCTAGGTAAGGAGAGAAGAAGAAAAGGAATGAATTCTCCAAAGGTGATAAGCAGTTGGGATTTTTAAAGCAACCTTAAAGGGGCACCTCTCTCTGTCCCTATTTACTGCTGGAGGAGCCACCAGTCTGCCCAGCGCATAGAACAATTTGGCTGGTAGGTGGCCTAAGTGTAGCTGGCTTCAGAGAGCGGAGAGGGTTAATCTGAGACTTGGGGAATGAGCAAGGAGACAGACGGACAGGCGCCTGTTGTCATCTGCTAGCAGTGGGGGAGGAGTTGTTCTGCTGGAAATACTCCTCAGAAAACCTGGATGAGTCACTAAGGGAGGCAAGTGGCTAGAGCTCCTAGTAGACCAGCTCCCTGGCTGTTGCTTGAATTAAACTTGTCCTTGACTTACCAAAGCTGCCTGGAATTAGGTGGTCTTGACAGACTTACGGTATGAAAGCAAAAACAGGTCTTGTCTGAACAAACTAAAGCTTCAGGAAGCCGGAGGAATTGTGTTCTATTGTCAAATATAAGCCACAGGAAAACTTGACCCACTGAGGCTGAGCTATCAAAAGACTGACCCTTGGTGACCTTTTCATGTGCAGGCAAAAGCCTCACGCGTTTCGTTGGAACACGGGTGAAGATGTTTTAAATGTACACCAGGATGAAGACCTGCTGGCGTCCAGCACTGGGAGAGCGCTTTCCTCTCCCAGGAAACCAGATACCTCATCCTCACCCTGGTTCAGTAAACGTTAGGTGAGGCAAAATAGAAGAGTGGTATGGTACGTGAAACCCATGAAGATGCCCTGAAGAATCCTGATGTCTGAAGATCTGTAAACTCAAAACATTTCACACTACTTTTCATGTGAATTTTTGGGAAAATATTTTCCCCAAATTAGAAGTTAATTTTTTTCGAAGACCTGAACAAACATAGGAGTCATATCATTACGCCCATTTTACAGACACAGAAATGGAAGTGCTGAGTGAAGGGAGACCAAAATCATGTTGGAAGTTGGCAGCAATGGTAAAATGGAGCTCTAGCAGCCCACGGGCTCATCTGTTAGACTCTACTGCCCCCTTCAGTAAGTAAGATGATAAAGATGATAAATGTAGTCTGATAGTTCCCTAGAGTTGGGTTAAAATGTGGCTCTTAGATTAATCTGTGTGGGAACTACCCTGGAACTACAGAATTAAAATCTCGGGTTGATGTCAGAAATCCTTATTTTATAGACACTTTAAAGGCGATTTTTGTGCACAAAAAGGTAGGGAACCATTGCCCTAAATATTCAATGATAGACCAAGTGGCTACACATATATATGACTTTATACATAGGGCCACAGCTATGTTCACAATGTTATTTAATGTTTATTTTTGAGAGAGGGATACAGAGTGTGATGGGGGGTGCAGGTGGCAGAGAGAGAGGGAGATACACACTCTGAAGGAGGCCTCAGGCTCTGGGCCATCAGCACAGAGACCAACGTGGCGCTTGGACTCTTGAACTGCAAGATCATGACGTGAGCTGAATTAGGACACTTAACTGACTGAGCCTCCCAGGTGTCCCTATGTTAGCGATTTTTATACTAGGAAAAGTAAGGTGGGAGGTGTGGGATGCTGGCTACCAAGATAGCGTAAGATACCAGAGACAAGTACGCTGGGCTCCAAGTCCTAGGGCTCTGAGGATAATGCTTAAAGATTACATATCCAAACATGGGGCATGTCTACTCCATTTTCCCGCCTTTGGTACATGGTTTACTCACAATGAAACCACTGAGATGCAGGAGGGAACTGATGGGGATAACAGGAGAACTACACCTATTTCTATTTTTTGGAAATTAAAAATATACTACTCTGCCATTTGTAACCACAGAATTGCAAATTGCGGGTAATTATTTAGTTAACAACAGTTCTCATCACTTGTGAATCGTTTAAGCCACAACCATGTTCCAAATCTAACTTTGAGATCAGTTCTATTTTCCCCTTGTCTCCTTGTGCCTTGACCTCACTGCCTTAAAAGGATGTAGTAAGGATGGGTAAGCTATTCTCTGAGAAGAGCCTTACAGTTTTCATGGAAGCGTGGGGCGCCATAGGAAACAGAACAGGGCTGTTGCTGGGCAGTGAGTGCACTAGTCCCGGCCCACGGCCGACAAGATGACTGGTCTTATGTCAGTCAAGGTGTCTCCCTAAGGTTTAGTTTTGTCATTTTCAGGAAGAGTGAGTTGGACTAAATACTTTCAATGAATTATTTCATATGGTGATTATTAGATTAGAAATCAGTAGGTAGGAAGATGCTATGTCCACCTTTCAGGGAGAAGTTTTAAATGAGAAGACATACCAAATGGCCTTCCAATGTAAAGGTTCTAAAATACCCAAACTATCATTTTTATGAAAAAACAAAAACCAAAACCTACTTGGTCTTTTACCTCTACCTGGAGGGTAAAATCAGGGAGGAATCAGACAATTCTGAAGGTCTATATTAAATAGCGGGAGAAAAAAAAAAGCAAGTGGAGCAGAAATCATTTCCTTTCATTGCTGTGGGATGTCTCTTTGTATGAAAGGTGTTTATCCTCATCCCTAACTGATTTCTACAAATGGTCTGAGGTGAAGTTCAATATAATCACTGTGAAGGCAAAATAATGAGTTTTCTAGTGAGATCTTCGTCTGATTCCCCACTCTATAGTTATTCTTACATGGACATTGTGAAATTGTGTGTTTAAAGTGGATCTCCTATGTCATGAACCAGAGATCAGAGAAACATATACATATAAGTGCAGGTTTTGAAGTAGGGCTCCAGGGATGTTTATGCAGATGTAATGTGCAAATACAGACGGTATACATGTAAACTACAGACAATGACTCTGGACTCCACATAGCTCGGCTTCATAGATAGTTCTGTGATATCAGAAGACTGAACTTGTAGGAAATATCCTGATTCTGTGAGAACAATGAGTAGAAACTTCAACTGAGAGAGAATAGTGACTTAATGTACATGAAAGAAAAGTCTGCCTGTCCAGACAACTCATTTTGAAATGTAATTAGAAGTCTCTTTATCTTAGAAATGGAAACAAGTTAGGGTATATTGCTTAACTTTAGCAGATGAGAAAAAAATGTCAGTTTTTAAAGATAGTTTTATATATTCTTACACTTAAAAGGCCAGAGAATCAAAATTTCCTGGCCATAAGTGTTCTCTAAGAAAAAAAAAAAGTTAAAAATATCAAAAACAAATAATTGGTCAAAAGCAACAGAAGGAGTAAAATGTTATGCTTCTCCTTACACTGTATTTCCTCCTTTACTTTTGTTAATTGTGTAACAGCAATGAATTCATTCTTTATAGGTTTATCTTTTAGCTGGAGAGAGGACTGGGTTGAAGGAGATGATATCATTCATTGAGAAAAATTAAAGCACACACCCCCCATTGCAGTTTCAGTCTAAGAATTTATGACAACATTTAAATACTCATTTACAAAAATAAAGTAAGAAAAATGTTCTCTGTTCCATAATGTGTGTTCCATCTGGCAGTTGCTAGGACAGAACCTAATGATAGGGGATAAGCAAGATGATCTTGAGAAGCAGATAAATGAGCTCTGGTGGAAGTTACATGGCCATGTTATTTTTATCCAATGGGAAAAGTTATGGGTTCAAAGTTTCAAATGAGTAATAAAAATGAGTGAGGTCACGTAATTCTTCATGGATATCATTAATAGTAACCTGGTTTTCCCTGAAAAAGCCAATTTTAATTTTTCTCTACCAAGCTACCCCCTGGCAAATGACAAAAAAATATCTGACCATGAGGTATTATAGTTTGAACCGTGTGAGGTTTCTGGTTTCAATTGTTTAGACCTATAAAGATGGAATTTCTCCATGATTCAGTGGGCACAGTAACCTACTAAGAAAGGTTGTTGCCTTGAACTTAAAACAAAATGGTTAAAACCTAATCTAGTCATGAAATCAAAGCCAACTTGGTAACATTGCATATATTTTTTAGTAGCCTCTATAAAATCTGAAACAAAAGACCAATATGTTCTACCATTCACAAATCACTGTTCCTGTAAAGTTGTACAAAGCGATGATCTCAAGTGGACAAGACCTTATGGATGAATCTTTTTCTGCAGAATATGAATGATTACTTTGAGCTTTTGCCTTCAGTTTGCTACCAAGCAACCTGTTTTCTAAGGAGGAGAGAGAACAAGGAAATAAAGTCCACTGGCCACTAAGAGATTCAGGGCTAGTTTTTTCTCTTATTTTGTGCTAACCAGTGCTATGCTTTCCTTTATTAGGCTGGACTTTGATCAGAAAACATGTGTTATGAAACCTTTGATTATGGATAATCAAACACCTTAGAAGAGTGAAATTGCAAACCAAGAATCGTGGAGTTTCTTTAACACCTTTCAGGAAGGATTTCTTTTTTTGAGCTTCCTTCGACTACCACTGACTCTTCTCTCACAGCGCTTTGCCAATTGTCTCCCCCACATCTCCACTATTATTTGGATATGGGCAATAGTGAGAATTAGACTCAAAGAGAGAATTACCACAATTCTGCTAGCTGCACGCTTGATTCTACGGTCAAAGTTAGGATCAGGCAGGGGTAACCTTATTTTTCTATCAACAAAGAGGACATCTTTACTAAGATCAGTGAAAAATAGGGAGAAGACTATGCAGGCTAAGTAGGAAATTCAACAATCTTGACACTCCTTGTTGGATTATTAAGGCAATTTAAATTAAAAATAAAGAAAATTATCAACGTAGTTGATTTTTTAAGGCAGCAAGCAAGCATTACAGTAACGAAGTAACCAAAGTCACTAGCAGAATTGGTTGGCACTGTCACACACTTCACATAAAGTGAAAATTATATTAAATTGATTTAATATAATTTAAATTGTTCTAAAACAAGAGGAGGAAAAACCTCAGCCAGGAAAGGAAAACTCCCACTAGGTAAAGACTGAAATAATCTTGAACAAACTTTTGAAAAATAGTTGAACTTGCCCTGAAAAAAATCCTGGTCTCATGCTTGTTGTAAATGATTCTCCAGTGATTTTTTTGGTGGAGTCTAATTTAACCAACAGATTAAAAAAAAAGGAAAGAAGGAAGGAAGGAAGGAGGGAAGGAAGGAAAGAAAAAAAAAAGAAAGAAAGAAAGAAGAAAGAAAGAAAGAAAGAAAGAAAGAAAGAAAGAAAGAAAGAAGGAAAGAAAGAAAAATAAAAAGGGGGAAAAAAGGAAAAAACCCCAGCCACCCAGAAATTTTAATTTTGCAAAGAAACAGTAAGCATTCAGGATCCTTGTCTGGAAAACAACTGATCACATTTTAATCACTAGACATACAATGTCATCTAATAGAACCTAGCACCTTAGATCAGCTGTGTCAATGAAAGATTTTACCAAGCCTCTGTGACACGGATTTGTTAGGTATCCAGTATCTCAACCTGTTTTCTTACCTTCTCTACATACATTAGTTTATTAGCTCTTTCAGTCTTTCTAGCGACTATTGAGAGGAGAAATAAAATAACAAAAACTATCCTCCCCTGACCCTGGCAAAACCCCCACTCAAACAACAACACACTCTCACCAAATACAAAGTAATAAAAGAGTTGTACCCAAACCTGGTCAGTCCTTCCATTTCTTGAAACCTGCACACAAACTGAAGAAACCCACTCAGCCTTAAAAAGGTCGATCATCTCTCCCTTCTAAAATTTCATCTCTGAGAGTGGCTTTCTTGCTCCGTCTCTCTTGCTCGCTCGCTCTCTCTCTCTCTCTCTCTCTCTCTCTCTCTCTCTCTCTCTCCTCCTGTGTCTCTACTTCTACCGGAGAGAGAGCGTTTTGTTTCCCTTTTCCTGTTTCTGCTGCTAGATGAATGCAAAATACATGATTGAAGGGATTTTTTTTTCAGGTTAGCAGTTGGAAATCTAAAATCTTGCTCTTCTGAATGGCTTTATATGCTAGTCACTCAACACATAACGTTCACATAAAAAGGCATATACAGAACCTAGATTCCTGCTTTTTAAAAGCAAAGCAAAACAAAACAACAACAAAAACTCCTTTTACTCCTTTGAGCCCATTCCTAGCTTATTTACTGAACTATTAGCACTTACCCGGAGATGTGCCATAAATGCTCTATTCCAGATGTATAAAAGCCAACCACATCTCAACTGAGAATTAAACAGTTTTAATGTCTTCAAATCCATGTCCCTGCTCCAAGCCCTGATACAGTCACTGGCAGCGGTACAAGATTCTAAACAGCAGACATCTGATTCTTGACATTTAAAAATAACAATATTGGGGGGAAAAGGGAGGCTTTTTTTTATTAACTACAAACAGCTTGTGAGTGAGCACATACCACAATTGACTGTATTAACTGGATCCTGCAATAATTTCAAGCTACAGTATTTTATTTCTAAATCAACATCAGACAGAGGGCAAATACCTACAGACATCTCATTTTCCATATAACCATGGCAATGGTCTAAGTTAAATTAACTCCAAGTGATAGTTTTACAAGGAGAAAATCAGAATATTGCTGGTATTTAGATTCTATTATTGGTGAATACTAATTTAACTTTTGTGCACGCTTGAATCAAATGAGGGACTGATCAACCATTCTGGTTTTTGTCTAAGATAGGTCACATTTCATGTACAGCCATTCTCAACTGCGTTCTCAACAAATACGAAGTCAAAGGAACACACACATTTGCCACAGAATAAAACAGGTAATAAAATGAAAATAAAAAGCATTTATTTCTATTTCTGGAGCACATTTTAGACTTAGACAGATCTGGGATCAAGTCTTAGCTCTTTGGCTTGCTATCTATGCATTGCTGGGTAAGTGATTGAATTTTTTATGCCTTAGTTTAGTCATCTGTAAAACTGGAGTAAATAGTAATACGTTAGGAAGTTATTTCAGGTACTAAGTGAGATATTGTGTGGTTTCTGGCACATAACAGGTATTTGATATGTGCCACTTCCTCCCTCTGTTTTATATTTGGAAGGGATGGGGATTGGATCTGGTATGTAGAAAAATCCAGGCTTTGAAGCCAGATGAATCTGTTCTGACCCTTCGTGTTGCTGTGTACAGTGTGTCATTAGGCAAGTTACTTAACCTAATTTGCTACATCTCAGTTTCTGCAACTGTAAAATGCCTCACAGAGTTTTACAGGGCAAATTAGATAACATTGGGAAAATATGTACATTTGGTAGGCATTTATTAAATGAGAGCTTCCAGGCCTCATAACTCTTAAAAATTACTCTAATTAGCACTTTCCTTATGTAACTAAGGAATTTAAAAATATGAACTCAGATCACAGGTCTTCTGGACCAAATGCCTCATCTTATGGAAGAGGAAGGAGTCCCCGAGAGCTGAGATGACGGCTCCAAGCCACATTGCTAGGTAATAAGTGATCACTAACTAGGTAGTGGCAAATAGGGGCTAGAACATAGACCCTCTCCTTCCAAGTCCAATGCTTTGTCCACACTTAACTTTGCGAGGCTGAAGTCAGCCTACGCATCTGTAAATCCAGTTTCAATATTAGTTGGTAATTAGGACAATATAACTGGGGGGGGAAACCCACTTTTCTTTATTTCCCCAAATTCATTTCTAAGAATGAGGCTGTAAATGAAATTATTCCATGGGAACTGGCAGGGTCTGGCTACACCTGTCTTTCTGAGAAAATCTCAGGCAGGACTGTGGAGTCTCTGTCTCCTCTAAAGCAAGGAGAGAGCTGGAGAGAATGTCCAGCTTCAGGATTCTCCTTCTCTCTCCCCCTGTGAATGTCCAGCTCCTTCTTCACTGGAGCCCTTTAACTCCGGCACACTGTCTGGAAGAACATGCTGTTCTACAGATAGTTTATCTGCCAGGCACACTACCTGCTCACACTGAAGCTTTTTTTCCAGTCTGAAAGTTTTGCACAGAACAGGAGCTCAATAAATGTCAATATTTATTAAAGAACTTGTGCTTTTGAGCTCAGTTTATATTTAAAGGGTTTAACTAGCTTGGTTGAATGTTAATTATTGCCCAATGTCAGATGGAACATATTAATTTTTTCCAATCTTTCAATAACTTCTGAATTAAAAACAAAGGCCCTCTGGGTAACAAAGTGAGGTTAGCTGTTGCTCTGGGGAGGCAGGGAAGGACATGGGATTGCAGAAGGTATATATGTGATCCACTGTAATTGATGGTTTATTTCTCTAGTTGGGTGATGTATAAGTGGGTGTTTGTTTTCTAATTATTTTTCTTTATACCTCTCTGTAAGCCTCAGACATTTAATTTAAAACACCAGCTTAAAATAAGGTAAATAACTTGAAAATAGAATTTCCAAATCTTTCCAATATGAGATCCGATAATGCTGTGATACTAAATCTCATACTTAAATCTTCAAGCTTTCATCCTCATTTTATGGAAAAGCTTTTAATAATAGTATGTTTACTCTACAGAATTTTCTTCTTCTGTTCACCGTTTTCATGCCCTTGATTCCAGGGCTGTGCTGGGTGGACTGGAAAGAGCTATTTTGCATGAAATAGAGATTAATCTAATTCTTGAATCTTCAACGTATTGGCCATGAGGCTTTAAATCATTTGATATTTCTAAATCTGTTTCCTCTCTTGTAAAAACAGAGTATTATTACATCAAGCTTTCAGGATTATTTTGAAAATTAACTGGAATGACAAAGGTGAAAACATTTTGCTGCAGGATCTGGTACATAGTAGATTTTCAGTCAATATCGGTTTCCTTCTTTCTTTCCTTATCCCTTCTCTTTTCACCATTACTGGAGCCTTTTACTTCAAAAAGGCATAAAGAAGAAAGAAAAATGAATTTCAGGTAGGAAGAACATAAGCAGGAAGGCAAGTATAATAAAAGCATTTTGTCACTAACAAAGGCTGGTCTTGGGGCCTTGTAGACTATCCTTTCTTAATCTGCTATTTCTTACCTCATCTCATCACTACTCATTAAAGTCCAGGTTTTCAAAAATTTGTCGTGTTTTTTGCCACTCATTACAGAACTTTCATAGATAAAACATCCTGTTCTAGGGCTTCTGTCTCATTGCCTGTCCTTTCTTCAGGACGTATGTTCTAATCAAAAAACTCCCTTCTAGGCGGTAGGTGAGATTGTCATGGTCATTTCTATAAATTAAGTGACTTGAATGTTATCCTACTAACAGTGTAACAGGATAACCCACGAAACCTTTACCTTTCTTTGAGTCTAGTTTTTTATATGCTAAATGAGGAGGTTGGATTAGATGTACTGTTTAGCTCTAAAATTCCATGAATAGTTCTTGATGACTTAACTCATCCAGCAACCTTATAGTAAATGAGGCAAATACCTCATTTACTTTCAGTGGGAGAAACTGACCATGTGATTGTGTGCTCCTTGTGAAAACACCCACATGTTGGTGGCTTCTGAATACTGGGACGTCCTTGCCCAGTGACTACCAGCCTGGCATATTTGCAGGGCTTGGTAGAGGCATTCTCAAGAGACCCAGGTTTACAAGGAGGAATTCAGAGAGCAAAAAGTTGAATTTCTCAGTGGAAGACTGTTTTTCTTGCATTTCTTCTTAAGATGAGAGTGGGAAATGATTATGTTATGCCTTTATAGTCCAATAAAAACTTTTTTTTTTTTTTAAAGATGGGTGTTGCAGGAGAGGACAGAGGGGAAAAAGGACACCATGAAAAGGAAAAAAGAATAGGAGGGTCCTTCTTAGCGAGGGTTACAAAATGACAGTACGAGATAGAGGGGGTGGGGGCAGGGGAGAGAAAGAGACTCTGCAGGTTCAGTGAATGGAAGGATGGTAGGGGAAGAAGAAGAGGAGCAGCTTGCCTTGGGGCCGTACATGTGTGGGATTTACACACTGACACTAATTGCATTTTATCGTGTGGATGCTTTCCCCGCTTTTCCTTTTCTTCTCTGCTGTCTCAGGTCCCTGCAGCTGCACTTGTCAGGTCCCCAAACTGGCTCCATCTCCACCTCCTCAGCACCTAGGGCATTATCCCAATTCCCTGTGCTCCGGGGATGTGAGGGGTGTGGGGGTGGAGAGGTGAGGGTAGGCGGGTGGGGAGTGGGAGTGTGGTTATCATTGGGTGTGTCGCTAACAATTGTGATGGCAAAGATATAGATCAAGATTCCCAAACAAATAGCTTAAGGCAGAATTTTACAATAAATATAATAAAAATAAAATGCTCTTGATAGATCTTATTAAACTCTTTCCAGAATTCACAAGGTCAATGTTGACTTTTGTAAAAAGGTGGATTTATTTTAAAGTTCTGTGTGGACTCCTCTTTTGTCTGCTCCCTATCCCGTGTTCTCTGAGACAAAAGAGGAACACTAATCATTAATAACTCCACGCCTTTATGTAGGCGTGCTTTTTTCAAAGCAGTTTTAAATCTCAAGATAACTGGAGGAAGTCGGTGGCAGTTTTGTTTCCTGAGAGAAGCAGTTGGCCAGAGAAATTCTAAACAATTTGCTCAGGTTCATGCAGACCAGGCTAGGACCCAGGAGAAAACAGCACACAATGAACAGGTACAATTTCTAAGCTTCCATCACTCGACATAAATGATACCTGAAGGTACTGGCAGGACCGTTCTTGTTGACACGACTCCGACTTCACCATGGCCTGGTCCACGTTAACCGACGCTTTCTGGTAGACCTCCCTGGCGCGGCTCACGGTCAGGGTGGAGGACCAGGCGCTCTTCTTCAGGAGCGGCGCGTCCAGGTTGACGGGCAGGTTGGCACAGGTGGTGCATTTGACGTCGTTGTTACTCCGGGAGGCCTTGACCGCCTGCTCGCTGATGGTGTTGTAGGCCTCCATGAAGTACTGCGAGGCCGAGCGGTCGGGGCACCTGCCCATGGTCATCACTCCCGAGGGGGCGTGGTAGATGCACATGTCGCCGTCCAGGTTGTCGTCTGAGCTCCACCAGCCCGGGGATGCGTTGGCGCGGGTCTTGGGGTCGGCGCGCCGCTCCTTGCTCTTGCTGCGCTTGCCGTACCTTACCGTCTGCGTCTCGTCGGGGCTGGCTTTGCCCCCGTTGACGCTGCCCTTGGACGGCCCCTCCAGGGAGTGCGACTTGGTGAAGAGCTTCTGGACCGAGTGGACCAGGTGGCGGATGCGGCCGGGGCTGTCGCTGCGATGCTCCACGGCCGTGCGCTTGTACTGCAGCGTGTGGTAGCCATCCCGGCTGAGCGGCAGCTGCCTCTCAAACTGGTCCAGGAGGTTGGCGGGGATGCGGTTGGCCTTGGCGGCCAGGGTGCGGGGCACCAGGGCGCACTCGTCCTTCAGCTCCTGCTGCGACGTGTAGTGCCTGCGCGGGAAAGTGCTGCTGGCCAGCGGGTCGCTGAACGGGCCCACGCACTCGGCCTGGAAGGAGTTCCGCTGAGTGTAGTAAGGGTGGTCGGCCGGGTGGTGCTCCACCGGGCTCAGCAGGTAGGGCTTGCGGTCTGAGTGGTGCGACAGCGAGTCGCAGGCCGAGTCACAGGTGACCCCGTGGTGGTGGCTGCGGCTGCCCGATAACCCTTTCATTGCTGATGGGCTGCAACCTCGGGGGTCATGGACACCCCGTGGTTAGGTCACACCCCGTCTTCCGCAAAGACCTGGGGGCAAGGAAGAACAAGAGGGAAAATGGTTAACGCTGGTCTCGGTAAAGACGTGCTGCTCTTCCGAGTGCCGGCTGCTGTGTTCGGCTACTGAGTTCATTTTCTGCCAAAGAACTCATCACTGTCCTTGAAAGCCGCTTTCATGCGTTGTTGGGAAAGCTCTAGCACCCTGTAGGGCAGGGAGCACCAGCAACCGTCAGGTACCCGGAGGGGGTAGGGGTGAAAGGCAGTAAACCTGGAAAAGGAAACTATGAGGATGCTAAACGGTTTTAAAATTATTTGAGAGCAACCCCCCTCCCTCCAGGATTCCAATAACTGGAGGTTATCTTTCATTTGCGTCTCTGGGTTTCGTCTTAACTGTCTGTTAATGGTGAAGCATGAACACACCCGAAGGGCTCAGTTTCTCTGGGAAGCCTTTGCTGATGCCCCTTGCAGAGAGAATTAGTTCCCCTCTGTGTTTCCATGGCATCGACCTCACACTCTCTCGGCTCCTATGGAATTGTCTCAGCTGTTCATCTGCTAGTTTAGTTCCTTCTTGGTAGGCCTGCTTACCTCTCTCAGTCACCTTTCTAGCCCCTACCTAGCCCCAGGCCAGCCCTGTAAACACACAGTAAGCACTCCATCAATGTAGGTAAAATAAAGGTGGGCTGGGGGCACGGGTGGGGAGGGGGAGAGAAGCCACTGGCCCCTTATAACTTGAGGATATATCTTTCTATCTTCTGTCACATGCTTTACTGTAAGAATTCTGAAGTAACAATCACAGTTCACAAATACCTACACCCCCTCCCCCCACACCACAGTAATTAGAATGGAAAACAGGAATGGTGGCAAATAAATCAGAGCTGTAGAGAAAATCTGCTGCTGTATTTAAAAAGAATTGTTTTTGGTGTTTATTTATTTATTTTGAGAGAGAGAGAAAGAGTGAGCAGTGGAGGGGTGGAGAGAGAGGGAGAGAGAGAGAATCCCAAGCAGGCTTCATATTGTCAGCACAGAGCTTGATGTAGGGTTCCGACCCACGAACTGTGAGATCATGACCTGAGCTGAAATCAAGAGTCAAGCACTGAACTGACTGAGCCACCCCAGGCACCTCTGCCCCTGTATTTCTGCCATTAGAGGCATAAAGAACTTCCCCTTAACAGACAGAGTAGTTGAAGGATAAGCTTGAAATGGCTAGTTTGACTATCGTGGCATCTCCTTTTCCTGGTTTAAAGGTTTCTGGTTAAATGTTCACAAGTGATAGTGAGATGGCCAAGGGAAAGGCCCTAAAATGTTCCCAAGGACACGAAGGACCTGGGCTCGAGGGTCAGCCCTGCTGTTTTACAGGGCAGAGTATTTTCTTTGGGCTCCAACTTCTTTGGTAGCTGACCGAATTCCTATTAACAGCCGGTTTGTTTTGGTTTTTTTTTAAACTTCTTATAATACAAAATTGTCATAATAGGCCCTGTCCTGAGAAGCCAGCATGACTATCCAAAATATCACTAATGTCATTTCAGATATTCAGACAGGGAGAGATAAATGGTTTAAGTTAAAAACAACCACAACAAAATAACACACACACACATGGCCTAATGAAGAAAAATGCATACTTTTGAGAGGTCAGGTCTTGTCTATTCCATGGGCTGTCCTGTATGTGGGAGCTCCCGACAATGTCGAAAATCTCTATCCAGGGTCTATGACTCTCCCTTTTCCCTCTTGTCTCTCATTTTCTGCATTAATGGCTCAGCAAAACTGATGGAGGGTTTTTAATCACCAGAGTCTTTCAAAATTGGTTAGCCTACTAAATTATAAGCTCCTTGAGGGTATGGACTATGTTTTACCCATCCGGTGCCCAGCAAATGCTTGGCTGATGGTGACCTCAGCCAAATATTTATTTGATGAATTAATGCATCAATGCAGAATTTCCCCATGCGGTCCATTCTGTGATCCGAGTCATGTGTACACAAGAGGGCTTGTGGCGAGGGAAGGGCCATGCTCAAGGAAGGGACCATCTCCTGGGCATTCTGGGGACCAGTGGTTTCAGAGTTCAGGAGGAGGCAGGCAGGTGAATATTCCTTCTGCTGTTGGAAGCCATCGACTGCTGACCTTCCACGGCCCTGCAGAGATCACCCCACCTCTTGAAGTTCTACCTGCTGTGAAGGCAAACTACCTGCCAGCTACAGGATGCCTAGACAGAAGACAGTCTGTCTGAAGGACAGAAAGAAACTGACACCTGAAGAGGCAAAAAGGAAAGAAGGACTCATGATGCCAGTGTACCAGGAAGAGCCTGGAACCCAAAACTTCTCCACTGCAGAGAGACTAGTGAAGAAGACTGTTGCATAAGATACTTTGGGGGCTGCTTGGTGTGACGTGATGATCACGTGACGGGGCTGCAGCAAGGAGGGATGTAAGAGGGTTGCCTACATGTTTTTGGCCAAACAGTGGTACAAATTAATTTAGATGGAAAAATCCATTGCATAAGGGAGTCTACAAAACAGGTGAAGATGTTTTTGCTTTTTAAATATGAACATAAAGATTAAAAAACAAAAATAACAACCCAGGAGGGTTATCGTCACATAAAAAGTCCTAAGATTACACATGATAGAATCTCAATATATAAAATAATGATGAAATAATGCCTCAGAATTTTCTTTTGAAGCAGCAGGGTCTTAGCCGTGTCTTAGGTAGATACTTTCTGCTAAGTAACATGAGACACTGGCAAGAGCTGAAGACATGAATTATACACATTTACTCCAAATTGGACAGAATTCTTTGAGTTATTATTCAATATTTTATTTTTAATATGTTCACAACATTTCACATAAGACATTGCTACCTGAGGACAGGCAGAGAGAACGAAGAGCTTTTGTAAAGCCAGGAATGAAGAATTAGTTAAATGAGGTAACCAATGATAATTTTTGTAAATTCAACATACACAGCATGATTTTTACTAAAATGTAAGTGGGCTATTTTCAGCATAGAGTCAAGCACTTATATTTTCTTGAGGGTTAAACTGCATCAGGGATAAATAAGTTAGTTTTCCTCCTTCTTAATGTTTGTAAAAGGACACTGAGATCTTAATCCCCTTTCTCTGTGACATGGGCAAATTAGGTCATGAAAAAATGGCAATTAACAATCATACACATTTCTAAATGCTCCATCTATCTTTCTGGTCAAGGTCAAATAAACAACACCCTGGCACAGAATAAATAGAGGCAAAATATCTGTTTTATTTTTTGATAGAAAATCTTATATTCTCTTCTATTCTCCTGTCCTGTAAAAAGGACAGTTGATCAATTTGTAATTATAAGGTAAAGCGACACATTTGGTGACTTCCGAGGGAGTAGAGACAGATGATCTAAAGACTTCAATGGTTCACCAGTTGCTGGGGGCACCTCTCTCTCTCATCTTGTTCTTCCTTTTCCTTGCTCTTAAACTCCCTTTCCACACACTTCCTTCTGCCGCTTCTTTCTTCCCCTCACCTATTAAGGATGGTAAGTGGCATCCATGGACAATGTTCGCTCCATCCTGAAGTGTAACTGGGAAGAATTAAATGAGCCTCTCTCATGCACAGACAAATAAATGCAAATCCCTAGTGGCCAAAAGGCTTATGATGTGCTCAGAGAGATGTGAACTAGTCATGAAAAAGGAATAACCATTCTTATTATCTTCCATATCTTTTTGGGAAAGGAAGCTGCTAGACCCTGAATCAGATTTTAAGTGGCCATAAAAGATGTCTCAAAATAGAAAGGGAAATTGCCTTTCGTGTCTTTTCTTTTGGAGCAAGGGTGGGGAGTGTGGGTCAACAAGCCTTCGTAAGGGTTTCTATGACTACCGTGTTCATCTCACATATATTTTTTTTGTTCAGTATGACTTTAAATTGTGTTTTGTCGTCATCCTAGGTTTGATTTTACCATCAGACCATATGTCCTGATTTTCGACTTGGAAAATTTCTTGACTCTATTGGCCACCATGAGATGAGCTCTGAGTGTGGGACGCACTTGGTTTTCACAGAGTTTCCACACCTGGAGCAGAAACGTTGCTGTACCAATGATGACTAAAGCAAGAAGGATCCAGCTCTGTAAAGGAAATCCTCAAGGTAGGTAATTTATTCGACCCAAGGGAAAACAAACAAACCACATAGATGCTGACAAGGGGAAAATAGTCTTGCAAAGCTCGCAAGTCCTTATTTCATTTGGTTTCTGTGCATGTCTTTATTTAGAGCTGCGGTTCTTGATTTTTCTTTACCTGGAGACAGAACTTGGGCGCCTGAGAGGCTCAGGTGGTTGAGCATATGACTCTTGACTTCAGCCTAGGTCATGATCCCAGGGTCATGGGATTGAGCCCCATGTCAGAGCCTGCTTAAAATTCTCTCTCCCTCTACATGTCTCCCAAACTCTCTCTAAAATAAATAAAATGAAAAGAAAGAAAGAAGGAAAGAAAGAAGAAAGGAAGAAAGGAAGAAAGGAAGAAAGAAAGAAAGAAAGAAAGGAAGAAAGGAAGGAAGGAAGGAAGGAAGGAAGGAAGGAAGGAAGGAAGGAAGGAAGGAGGAAGGAAGGAAGGAAGGAAGGAAGGAAGGAAGGAAGGAAGAAAGAAAGAAAGAAAGAAAGAAAGAAAGAAAGAAAGAAAGAAAGAAAGAAAGAAAGAAAAAGAACCAAGTGAAGGGCTTCCATTCCTTCACTCAGTGGAGACTGATAGCCAGGCCATCATGACTTACTTTAGAGAGAACAGTACTTGGGATCAGGATGAAGACATCTCCACAAATCTTTTCAGGGTCAAATGGACCTTTTGTCTTTCCTCCTGCCCATGCCAGGTTTTAACATTCAACGGAAGAGAAAGAAAGGATTCCCTTATTGAAGAGTATAAAGTAGTCTCAGAATGATTATGTTTCCCAGTCTCCCTTAAATGTGTGGAGGTGACTAATTCTGGCTACTGGAGTATAATTGGAAACAGCGGCATGTGTGGTTTCTGGAAAATGTCTCTAAAGCGAAGGGCATACCCTTCTTCACTCCCTCCTCGGCTGGAATGCCCACAGGCCAGGAGGGGTAAGTTATGCTGGAGCACCACAAGATAAAGGGACACCGTGGAGTAAGAGTGCCAATTCCTGCCCCTCTCTGCATCTCTATCTGTCTACGCCACTGTCATTTTATTTTCTGATACTGGCATCTGACCCTATTCCCAAGCAGGATGGGCAGTCAAGGCCAAATCCTGAGGAGCTTTTGAAAGCTATCCTAGTACCCAGGACTTGACTTTGCAGGTGGTGGCTTTCCATGAGACCGATTTAAACCGAACATGGACATGGCCAGCCATGTACTGAAGATTTCCCTGGCTGTGGCTCGAGGCTACTTAGGGGTGGAGAGAGGCAAGAAAATCTGAAAGAAGCAGTGTTTTCTTGCTTGGGGAGTTCAGGAGGAGGCTGAGAAGGAGGAATGGGCACCTCCCAGGAGCGTGGGGAGGTAGCTGTCCGGGCGACCTCCTCGCCCGCATGCCTGCGTCTCCACCACAGTCTAAACACAGGGCATTTTTTTTTCTGCACAGAGCAAAATTCTATGCATTATGGATGCAGCTGTTTAACAACAATTTTTTTAATTCTATTAATAATAATCCCACTTCTGTGGGATTTGAGAGGGACGAGCTTTATGAATGCTCAATGGGCTTATGATTTTAAATAAAGAGTTGTTTTAAAAAAATAATGGAATGGTTCTCATGACTATATGACTGAAAAACAAAGCCATGCCATTTTAGGGTTCAAGTTCACAGAAAACCAAACAGAGAGGTGTGAGGGTGTGAGTTAACATTGCCCAAAGGCCCACTTTTCAGATACTTTCTGACCTTCTGAAATTGTAGCTGCACAAAATAGCTGAATGCCATTCTTGCGATTTTTCAGACTTCCCTACTCAAAGATTTTCATGTGTATCTGTACTTAAAATCATACGGATACCATAAGAGCTCCTTCGAGTAAGCATGGTCGGAAATACACCAGGTGCATTACTCAGAGTAGGAGCCATAGAAGCAGAATGTATTCTGGCTTTTCCATTAACATTAACTGCTGTCCCAATCATCTGCAATTGGATTTTGTTTGTGAATACCTCCTTAAGCCAGGCAGCTTCTACAAATAAATGCCTTTTGAGCTAATTTCCCTTTCAAAGGACATGATATTGTACAAAAAACAATACAAAACAAAAAAAGCAACATGCCAACCCTCCTCCCATTTGGTCACAGTAGGTAGCGCAATTACAGTGGCCTTTGTCTTCTTACAAAGCTTTTAAAAGGTGGTTTCACTTCGACTTTGGAGGATAAAAAGGTGGAGGGTGATATTTCTTGTGAAAATCGTTAGTAAGTTATCATTAATATGGGTATTCTTGGTTGAATAAAGTCTTAAAGAACACAGGAGGGGATTTTTGAAGCAGTACATCATCATCATCATTGTCATCATCATCATTATTATTATTTAATGTTTTATTTATTTTTGAGAGACAGAGTGAGCAAGCATGAACAGGGGCGGGATTGAGAGAGGGAGACACAGAATCCGCAGCAGGCTCCAGGCTCTGAACTGTCAGCATAGAGCCCAATGTGGGGCTCAAACTCACAAACCGTGAGATCGTGACCTGAGCCAAAGTCAGAAGCTTAAGCAACTGAGCCACCCAGGCGCCCCAAGGTGGTACATTATAACCTCATGGCATTCTTTTGGATTGACACAGGTAGGAAGGTGACTGTTCTGACTCCATATGACCTTGAAGATGTGCTCTCCATGAAGTTGTCCCCATTTGGGTTTCTAGGGGAGGGTGTTGTTACTTCATCCCTACCTACAGCTGGGGACAGAATGTGTTACCTTCACCCACCATGGCCAGTGGCTCTTAGGAAGGCATTGTGGGGACACCCCATCTTATGGGAGTAAAATACATGTTCACAGAATGTTCACAGAGAAGAGCAAAGACCATCAGTGTCTATTAAAAAAAAGATGCCAGGAAAAATATGCAAGCCACTGATTAATATAAGAGAAACAGGAATGATGATAGAATAAAACTGTTTAATGGGATATAAGGACAGCCATGATGGAGAAAGGGAAAAATGCAAAAACAATGACAATCAAAACAGCACAATGCAACTTGAGAAGCAGCAGTAGAAATAGCCCCTGATGAAAATGGAGTTATTTTTGCCTACATCTCTCATAACTAGCTGAATAGTGTTGTGAACATGTACTGGCACATTCTAGACAACTTGCTTCAGAGCCAGACTTTATATATATTTTTACCTGAATCATAAGTTTTTTTTCTCATAAATTTCCTTCTTTTAAATGCTGCTGCTTTTCGGGGTGCCTGGGTGGCTCAGTAAATTGAGTGTCCGGCTTCGGCTCAGGTCATGATCTCACAGTTTGTGGGTTTGAGGCCCGCATCAGGCTCTGTGCTGACAGCTAGCTCAGAGCCTGGAGCCTGTCTTCAGATTCTGTGTCTCCTTCTCTCTCTGTCCCTCCCCTGTTCATGCTCTCTCTCTCTCTGTCTCTCAAAAATAAATAAAACATTAAAAAATAAAATAAATGCTGCTGCTTTTCTTACCACATTCACTGTACACATCTACTGAGTGCTGAGACACCAAGAGTACCTGTAATGGTCCCTTCTGTGGTGGCTGTTGAGCTGACACCTGCTTTGGGGACATTGTTTCCCCCTGTCTGCAGCCTCTGCTGCTGCTGTCCTGGCCAGGAACATGGAAGGCAATTACTACCGCCTCTGAGCTGATTGAACTGCATTTGAAGACCCAACTCAGGGGCATCCATGCAGAGGCTTAGCTGAATTAATCAGATACTGGCTCCCAGAAATTTAAATGGAAATGTTCCTAGACTCACTGAACCCTGGTGAGCTTATCTGCAAAGTCAAGTAGAGGAAAGGCCAGTATCAGCACCATGGGAAGCCGAAGTCCAGTGCTATTTGAAACTGTGGGGCAGCAGAAAAAAGGAAGCAGGGGAGGGGAGAGGCAGGGAGGAAACATGCAGAGAGAAGCAGATCTGGACTCCAGGGAGCCCCAGGGAAAGAAACAGAGAAGCTGTCCAACATCCTTCTAAACCTAGTCTGGCCCCGCTCCCTCTCTGGAGTGGCCAGGACCCAGCGGTCTGTGTCAGAACCGTGGCAGGCCCACAAGAGCGTACCTATCCGAGGACAGAGACCCTCCTGCCCGGCCAGAGAAACTGCAAGCATAAGAGGAGCACCACCAAAGTGCTCTGTGTCACAGGGAGCCCCACTGGGAGTCCCAGAAGCAACCCCATCGGAATCAGCTAAGGCATCTTGAAATGGCTTTTACCACTTAACATGAGTACTGGCCCCAACAAACCATGAACATTCATTCAGATTTTATGTTCATTCTTTCAAAACCATCATCAGTGCCTGCATGCAGAGAGAGAGGTGGCCAGCACACCGTGGGCGAGGCGGGCCATCTCTGCAGCTAGCCCTTTTCAGCACAGTCTGGAGTGTTGTTCTGCAGGTGGTCTGGCCTTCCTCACCCTTCCCATGGCTGCTGTTGATGGGAATTGGACTGGCAACTCCTCCCACTCTGCTCCTCTGCTTCCATTTTCACGTAGCTTTTAAAGTGCCTACTTCTTACTCTTCATTTATCTAACAGTTAGACTAGTTTCTCATTTATTATCATAATGTTTTTCATTTTGGGACCCATCTGTCCTTGCCCTCTAGAGTTCTACTCCCAACCTAACATTTTAAACAAACAAATCCATCTCCACTAAACTTCCTGGAAGCACAGTTGCTGTGAAAGAGAAGACACGTGATGACATGCACTGTCCCTTGGATTAAAATCACTTAGTTTCAACAAGTAAGGATGTGAGCCTGTAAGACAGCATATGATACATTCTTTCAATGTATTGGGTGTGGAGTCAAATCAAATCTGTGCAGAGGAATTTAATCCAACATCTACTTATTGAACAACTATTACTTACGTGTAGTACATTGGGCACTGGAAAAAAATGAAAGATTCTTATTATTTCCTATCCATGAATTTTAGTTTAAGAAGTTTGTTTGTTTGTTTGTTTGTTTGTTTATTTTGAGAGAGTGAGCAGGGGAGAGGCAGTGAGAGGGAGGGAGAGAGGGAAAGAGAAATAGAGAATCTCAAGCAGGCTCCACAGTTAGTGCAGAGCCCCACACAGGGGTCGAACCCACAAACCTTGAGATCATGACTTGAGCCAAAATCAAGAATCAGAGGCTTAACCAACTGAGCCACCCAGATGCACCTTCCCCCCAACAACTTCTATCTCTCAAGTTTCCACATTCTCTTCTCCTCACTTCTGCTCTCTGATAGCTCTTGGGACAGTTTATTCTGTTCTCTGGTTCCTCAGCCCCTAAGGTCTCACTTCCTTGCCTTGTTGGCCTAGGAGACACATTACCTCAAACATTCTTTTGCAAGCACCCTCAGCCCCTTGCTCTGTGATCCTCTGCCTCATCTATTCTGGACAATATAAGACCAAGGAGTGATGTCACATCCTGTGTTCTTCCACACAGGGCTGCGTATCACTGGGGATGGGACTGGTGCCATGACAAATTCCCAGTGTCCAATCTCTGCTCTACTCCCCAAGTGGATTGGCAATGATGCCATGGGTCTCCTGCTTCTGTGCTGCTATTCCAAGCCCTTGACTCCCTTTATCATGTCTCATCCAGATTTGGTTGGAAAAGAAATACTGTAACCAACAAATACTAAGTGAATAAAAAAAGGAATGGTTCTTGTGCCTGTAGTAACCATAATAATGATAAACATGTTTGAGCACCTGTATGCCAGGCACATGTTGATCACTTTAATTAGTTAATTAATTAGTTAATTAATTATAATTTTTGTCAAGTTGGTTTCCATATACAGTGCTCATCTGAACAAGTGCCCTCCTTCATGCCCATTACCCTTTTTCCCCTCCCCCCACACCCCCATCAACACTGTTCTCAGAATTTAAGAGTTTCTTATGGTTTGCCTCCCTCATTCTCCTTAACTATTTTTCCCCTTCCCCTCCCCCATGGTCCTCTGTTAAGTTTCTGCTTATGAGTGAAAACATATGGTATCTGCCCTTCTCTGCCTGACTTACTTCACTTAGCATGACACCCTTGAGTTCCATGTTGCTACAAATGGCTAGATCTCATTCTTTCTCATTGCCATGTATCACTCCATTGTGTATATAAACCACATCTTCTTGATCCACTCATCAGGTGATGGACATTTAGGCTCTTTCCATGTTTTGGCTCTTGTTGACAGTGCTGCTGTGAACATTGGGGTACATGTGCTCCTATGCATCGGCACTTCTGTATCCCTTGGGTAAATCCCTAGCAGTGCTATTGCTGGGTCATAGGGGAGTTCTATGGATAGTTTTTTGAGGAACCTCCACACTGTTTTCCAGAGCAGCTTCACCAGTTTACATTCCCACCCCTCCCCTCCCACAGTGTAGGAGGGTGCCCGTCTCTCCACACCCTCGCCAGCATCTATAGTCTCTTGATTTGTTCACTTTAGCCACTCTGACAGGTGTGAGGTGGTATCTCAGTGTGGTTTTGATTTGTATTTCCCTGATGATGAGTGACATTGAGTATCATTTCAGATGTCTGTTGGAATGCATTATTTCACTTCATCTTCAAACAATATGTGGTAGGGACTATTCTCTGGATAAGAATACTGACTATCAAAGATGAAACAACTTGTCTGAGCTAATTCAGTTGGTAAGTTTTTGAACCCACCATGCCCTTAGCCACCAAACCATAATGACCTTG